>NW_004797629.1:93983-96779 GCF_000002075.1 Aplysia californica | reverse complement strand
GAGGAGAGAGAGAGAGGGGAGAGAGAGGAGAGAGAGAGAGAGAGAGAGAGAGAGAGAGAGAGAGAGAGAAAAAGAGAGATAGGTGGTGGAGGAGGGAGCATGGTGTTAACGTATTTTGATCGAGAACTGAAAGATTTAGTTTGAATTCTGTTTGATTTTAATATTTGCTTTATAGCGGTTACAGAAAAAAAATTGCATTTATTTATATTTTTGTCGTTTACATGGATACATTGGTATTCAAATGTGTACGTTTGTTTGTTTCTTTGTTTCTTTTTAATAGTAATATAAATAATAATAATAATAGTAATAATAGTAATGACTTTATTGATAACAATAACATTCATAATAATGATAATAATAATAACAACAACAACAACAACAACAATAATAATAATAATAATAATAAATCACATCTGTATAGCGGCCACTCCTGGGTCGCTCTATATTTCTGACAATAGAATAATTTAAAAATGGACAGCGTACACAATGGCACGTATCATGCGAACTGGCCCATTCAAATTCAATGATCCCATTCAATGTACAACAATCCCATTCAATGTGCAACAATCCTTTCAAGTATAATATATTTACACAGCCAGGATCACACAAAAGAACATGCGCAAAAAGGCATACCCTTTGGCTACTGATCACGCGTGTTATTAAAAGAAGAATCAAGCTAGCTGGTAAAATAGGATGTAAATAGATGTGTTTTTGGACCAGATTTCAATGCGGTCTCATGGGCGCGCCTCTAAAATTACATTGGGGGTGGGGGTGGATGGGTTGAGAATTTGATTTGCATCACATTCTATACCCCGTGAATGATCATTACTCACTATCTTCCTCTTTTTTCCTCTCAAATTCTAAATTTTAGGCTTTAAGATTTTTAAAGGAGAATGATACAATGGTGGGGAACTGTTTGTTAATTTTTCCTTGTTCTGGACTTTGGAAGGCCCTCTCACTCATCGTCAAAGTTCAGTTTGTAAAGAATTTCTCCTTATGTATCAGAGGCTATTGCATTAACAGTTGGGCTTTCTTTTTGTCTACCCAATCTGACCGTTTGACTGCGATTTTGGCAACAATCATGAAAAAAATATCATCCACAAATTTCACATTGTAGGGTCTTGCCTTGATATAATTATTATTGCAGTTCTGAAAATGGCAACATAATCTTGTGGGCTGTATATTTGTGTGTGTGTTCTGTGTTACACGATGCCCAGTGACGCTGCGCACACCCACTTCCATACGAGTGCGGCCTCTTATAAGATTTTGTGTTCAATTTCGGTGTTTGCTTTAGTGGAAAAGGCACTCAAGGTATTAGAAATAGCTGCAATTTTGTGCTGGTACACACACACACCCGTGACTGTATACATTATTACTACCCTCTTAAATGAATGTGTGCACGTTGTAAGAAAATCCATCAAACAACGTGCGAATTCATGCGCGGTCAAACCGTGTACCTTGTGTCAAAAGTAATAGTTGATATCATGCTAGGTCACATTGAAGATTATGTGCATACTTTAGAAACAAGTGCTGGTGGAATCGATAGAAAGTGCCAAAAGTACTCCCTGAAAATTCATGCAAATTATCCCAAGGTCTTCTTGACCAAGGCCAAGAGCAAAGGTTTTTATCCATGGCGTACCCGCGCTTTGTCCTTTTCTTTTCTTACATGTGAGATTCCCACTTGGCCTGGCTGATGTTGTCAGACGCAAAACTCACGCATAATTTATATCGATCTTTTTTTGGCTTATGTATCGACATGTTCTTTCCATCTAGCACATATTTGAATAGTCTGACACACAAGGCAGATTGCCCCTGCCCAGTGCGGGCTGTTACGTAAAACCGATTAAGCTCCGACAGATTACAAAATCAGGGATCAAGAAACAGTTTTCCAGAGCTTTGCTGGCAATAATAGGAGGGGACCTTCGGAAGCATGTCCACAGATGTGAACAGAAACGCCTTGGTTTGCTGGCCCCTAGAGAACTGTTTGGTGATGCAGCTAGCTGAGACTCTTCTAAAGCACTCTTTGCAAAGTGCTGAAGGATCCAGGTTGTCATCAACAAGTGCCCTAAAAAGTACTCAGGGTCAGATGAATAGACAGAGTCACCAACGAGGAAGTAAATTAAGGAGATCAAGACAGAAGAAAGGAGTGAAGATGGGTTGGATTAAGCATACCATTAGGAAACCAAGCAGCTCCATAACAAAGAAACTGTTAACTTGGAATCCACAGGTTAAACGATCAAGGGGAAGGCCGCATGGAACCTGTAGAAAAGTCGCAGAGAATGATGAAGAGAAAAGTGGAAAGACATTTGAAAGATATTGAAGAAGCTAGCCCAGGGTAAGGAGCAGTGGAAAGTGTTTGTCCGTACAGGGTGAGACAGGCGATAATGTAACTGGCATGGGCTCTTCTAGAGCACTTTACACACACGTGGGCCTAGTCATAGATATCAACATACTCCTAAACTTCTGGTCTTTCCGTTTCGGATAATAAACCCTAAAGTGCGTTTTTCATCTGGATGTATCGACTTTGCAGTACTCTTTCATGTTGAGAAGACCGTTCACATAGGTTTTTCTCTCTCTCCATGTCAAAGTCCAAACAAAGACAAAGATAGTTGTTCTGCCTTTGTCTTTCAATAGTGAGTAGTCATTTGATTTTGTTCAGCAATCATATCGGTGTTTCAGATCAATAGTTTTTTAATAGTCCTCTCTCTTGAATTGTATTGCTTATTGCTGGCCTCTCTCTCTCTCTCTCTCTCTTTCTCTCTCTCTCTCTCTCTCTCTCTCTCTCTCTCTCTCTCC
>NW_004797629.1:77846-93883 GCF_000002075.1 Aplysia californica | reverse complement strand
CTCTCTCTCTCTCTCTCTCTCTCTCTCTCTCTCTCTCTCTCTCTCTCTCTCTCTCTCTCTCTCTCTCTCTCTCCTTCTTTCCCTTTCCTTCTCCCTCTTTCTCTTTCTCTTACTCTCTTTTCCTGTGTCTCTTGTTCTCCCCCTTGCTCTCTCTCTCTCTCTCGATCTTTATATTTTTCTCGATCTCTATTTTTCTCTCTCTCTGCATCTTTCTATAACTTTATGAATCTCTCTCTCTCTCTCTCTCTCTCTCTCTCTCTCTCTCTCTCTCTCTCTCTCTCTGAGGTTTAAAAAAGAATAATCTTTTGTTCTGTCCACTGAGGTCTGGTTCTAGTATTTCCATGCTGGATATTCTGCAGCTTTCTTTGATGTCCAAAGTGGTTCACGTTGCTCGGCTTCGCAACATTTTGTTTTCTCTTTAGGTAACTCTGATGTCAAATCAGTGACCTTTCAATGTCAAACAAGTTGGCATTGTGATACAGCACGGGCAAATTCTTGTAATTTATACTATACTACGTAATTTTATTTAATTATTTTTTTTTTACAAACGAACAAGATCAAAATTGTGTAAACTATCATTAAAAGGGCACATACATCACACATTCGACTTTGAAAGTAATTGTGAGACAATACCAGTCCTGCATCTTAGAAACATACATTTTTATCATGTGACAGAGAGTTTTGCCGTAAAACGCATGCTGTCGAGGTCATGAATTATAATCTACGGCCTGTAAACTATGAATACTGAACGACCATTGTGTTCGCTCAACGCGGTCGCCCATATTTCAATGTTCTAAAGATGCGTTCACGGCGCCAACTCATAAACCGACTGATGAGATCATGTATTCCACACAGGTGTGGGATTCAGTTTCATCAGGCGACCTTTGGGGCACGCTGTGTATTCACGATTTTCATATTACGTCAGATTGCACGTTTGAGTTGATATAATTAAAAAATAGTAAAACAAGGATATGTATCTCACCGAGCACTATCAAAATATACACAAAAAACCAAAAAAAAACCAACAACAATTTGTGAAAATCTGTGGAATTCACGGTTTTATCAGGCGACCGACGATATCTTTCAGTTTAAAAAAACAATGTCATTACTAAATTTACTGTAATCAGCTTTTTGCTTAGTTGAGTTCTTATTAACCACAGCAATTTCGTTTCTCGGGGCCAATTTAAGCTAATTAACAGTTGAAAACGATCGCCCCCTACCCCCTGAAGACGAAGTACGACAAAAGTCAACACTTTGCCGCTGTTGCTCTTTACTTCCCGTATCTCAGTACTTAGTAACCTCAGTAACTTTTTTGTGTACTGCATGACTGTATTATAAGTGTTTATTTTTAATGATCCTGTCGACGTTAAAAATCTTGTTGATAAACTTTTTATGCACATGTGTACGTGCTCACTTGAAATCTCTGGTTATCATTGTAAAACAGAGCTCGGTAGTGTCCTTAATAGCGAGCTTTTTTGGGGCTGCGATAAAGGGAGATTAAACGTAGGCCTACAAATTCCAGGTAAGTTTCCGAGTCTGTCAACCCTTGGGTGTGGTAAGAGCATAGCATTCATGAAGGCGCTCCACTGGCTAAGCTAGTATCGCCATTTCTTTCTGAGCATTTAAACGCTGGTTCGAACCCAGATATATAATAATTAGTATTCTATAACTGATTTTTTGTTGTTGTTGTTGTTGTTTTCTTTGTTTTCTTTGTTTGTTGTGGTTTGTTTGTTTGTTTGTTTTTTGGGAGGGGTCATGGTTCTCCGTTACGTCCTCATGGAGAGGGACGAAAAATCGGAGATCCGCCATCTCAAATTAAATTATATGACAGTTATAGTGTTCTGGCGGGGGGGGGGGGGTATACAACAACCAAATCGAAACAGTAGATCAGAATTGTCTTTCTAAAAAGAGCTTCATGTGTTGCACTTTGTTTGATCTTATGAAGATGAAATTCAAACGCAACTGGGGACTTTAATGAGAATAGAAAAATTAATGGATATCAAGGGTTTCCATGTCAACAGCGAAAAGCCTAAGTTGAATGGCAACAAAGTCACATTATTTATATGCCCCGGGAAGGGCACCACTTTCGAATTAGAATCCAGAAAGCCAGTCTTTTCGGGCCGATTTTCGTTAATGCCATGTTTCTGGCACGTTCAGATTGTTCTTGAGCATTTTATCAAAATACTGCGAGAGTTTCTTATCCAGAGGATCATAAAAAGTGTTTACAGTCTTAAAAGAGTGTGTAGAACTTTTCATAGTAACTCTCATTCCCACACACTGTCCGAAGTCACCCCATCCCTTGTACGAAGTCTCTCTACATTGGGGAGGGGGTAGTGTAGTAAACACGTTCGTTAAACAAGTCATGAAAGCTAGGTTTAATTTTATGAATTTGGCACGTAATAAACACCGTAAGGCACAGATATATTACATATATTATAGTTTTGTGCACTATAATGACATATAATGCACACAAACTATAGGTATAAAAATATAGATCTAGATCTCAACATCACAGCCTTACATTACTTTTTACTTTTTCAGTCCTCTTATACCCTGAGGTGTCGACGGGAGGTGCAATGTCGGAAGTGGGCCACATAGTTATGTTGCTGTTTGGATCGTCAGGTTGTTCCATAGGAGGGTCTCTTTGATTCGGCCTATCCATCTTTTTCTTGGCTTTTCCTTTGCTGTAAAGCCATCAAATCGCGTGTTGTAGACCTCAAAAGCTGGCTGTTGTAGCCCCATTCTCATAGCGTGTCCAAACCACTTTATTGTTGTCTCTTGATGTACTTCATGCCCGATTTGACACCAACTTGATGTCTGAGGTCTTAGTGTCTTTGACTGTCTCTTCTCATGATGTTTAATGTTTTTCTAAAACATTTCATTTCAAATACTGTTATTTTACTTGCAGTGACAACAACAACAGTCGAACAGCAACTACAGCAGTGACAGCAGCAGCATGAACGAACGACGAAACGATAACGAAGAAAAAAGTTCAAAGAAAACGGGGCATGCAATAAATCGGCTTTGCAAAAAAATCACTGCATGGGGTATCACATTATATCTAAAATTGTTTTAAAAAGTTAATCTGGTCTATAGGTCCATGGTATTCTGTACAAAATAAAAGACAAGCCAAGCCACAGAGACCAAACATAAAAACAGTTACCTAATTGAACGCATTATCATTTATTATCAATCACATAGAATTGTGAGCAATCAAAAAACAATAGGGTTTGAGAATACTATTGAAACTGTTTCATCGATAAAGTGCGCCTATAGAAGACTCGATGACAATTCATTATTTCTGGCATTCAGTAAGTCTTTATAAGAAGAGTAAAACTTATCTGGTAGATCTTCGACGCAACGAGCGAGGCAAGTGCAAGCATTATTTCATTAATAATGTTTCCAAAATGATTTTTTAAAATCTTATACTTCCCAGCCAATTCTTGATTGAGACTTTATACGGTCTGTGTAATGTAATTTTTCTTATTTGAAAGAGCATAACTTATTACAGTTCTTTTTGGTTCAGGGGAATTGATCAAGTTTTGAACTATTTGGTTTCGTTCTTGTGACTATCATAAATAATATTGTAGGCACCGTATCAAGATCAACTGTTTTGAAAGACTAATTACAAAGGAGATGATACGAGCAGCCATAAGCAAAGAAACACTTAAACTGAAGAAATTATGAATACTTGAACTTAAATATGTTGATAAAAAGGTTCAAAATTCTGGTGTGGTTATCATTTTTTTTAAAGCGAATCTCTAATAAAGGGTGCGGGGTGCCTATATAAGGGATCGGGTCGGGTCGGGTCGGGTCGGGCCGATCGGGTAGTCGAGGCTAACCTAATTGAGGGCGCAAAGCGGCCATATTGGCACAAACCGATCGACTCGGTCGGTGACCTACAAACACAAACGGGTTTGTTTTCAGGCCTGCAAATCGCGCCACCGGGTGGTTTGCAGCCAATCACAACAAGGCTGAGTCACGTGTCCATTTTGACCCGTGAATACATTAAGTAGGTTAGGCTTACGGTACTCTGGGAATTCCCGGTTTCGGTCTCACGCCTTTGACTGTCTTCTCACTTCTCACAGCGGGTTTGGAGCGCTCATAGGCCTTGAGGAGGAAGAAGACGAATAAGAAGAAGGAGGATGAGCATTTCAGAGGGAGGGTGGTGAGAGTGACAGGTAGTGAGAGAGATAAGTTGAGAGGTATATTATTATGCAGAGACCTAACATTGCTAGATCTAGGTCTCTGATATTATATGGGAAGTGAGAAATAGACAAGAAAGGAGAGAGACACTGAAGCAAGCAAGCAAGCAAGCAAGCAAGCAAGCAAGCACTCGCGCACACACGCGCGCGCACACACACACACACACACATACACACAAACACACACACACACAGAGACACACACACACACACAGACACACACACACACACACACACACATACACACACACACACACAGGGAGACAGAGAGAGGGAGTGCGAGAAGTCCAAGAGTACCGTAGGCCTAGATCTACTTAATGTATGCATAGGTCAAAGGTTCAGCCAATAGTAGCCCAGTTTACGCTCTCTGTGTGGACGCATGTAGGTTAAAGGTTTCTCTACTTTAACTTCCAAGTCGTCGGGTACAATCGCGCGGGGGTTGTAGTGTGCACTGAAACCACCAGAAAGCGA
The DNA here is from genome assembly GCF_000002075.1 of Aplysia californica. Taxonomy (NCBI): domain Eukaryota; kingdom Metazoa; phylum Mollusca; class Gastropoda; order Aplysiida; family Aplysiidae; genus Aplysia; species Aplysia californica. The sequence goes on along the minus strand of NW_004797629.1, from coordinate 89,207 downwards.
CCCGATCCGATGACCCGACCCGACCCGACCCGATCCGCATTCGCTAGTGCCCCCCCATAACAAACAAAACTCAGGGTTCGTTTCAAAGGAAGCAACCGCTCATATCAGAAACAACTTTGGAGTAGCACTGGTTCTTTCCCTTTATATTCGCACAGTGACACGTTTTGAACGGATGATCTCCGTTTGCTGCAGATGCAAAATAAATGCTGGAATAAGTCTCCCCTTTCTTATATCGAACACTCGGATTCAACAACTTGAAGGTCTGGTCCGGTGACTTTGGGCGAACATCTGCAAATATCTTAGGAGTGTGAGGCATAATCGGTATGCCACTTATCTACAAGAAATTATTTAGTGTCAAATGTTTGAATAAATTGGTGGATTCTATCGAAAGTTATTCTTAAGTAAGATGGACTGCCTACAGTAGGCAATGAGAGACAGCACAGGCCTCTCTGGACGCATAGTGTGCGCCATTTGCGTTGTGACCCAGTCATATCAACATCGGTTCCTTCAACAGTTAGTTGCTGATATAAGAAAACTGGAAAAACAGGTTATCCAAATACTTTCCGAAATAGTCATGGCCATTAGTTGCAGTCTTTGAATCGTCGACCAATTTTCTTTTCTATCAGTTAGCAAAGACCTATTATTTCAATGCTTACTTTCGTTCACCGCAGAAATTAACGTTGAGACAACTTTCATCTTTTTCATATTTCCATTTATGATGTCCCACAGTCTGTCCATACTACATGAGTAGTCGAACATGTCCATTGACACCTGGAGTTTTTGTTCTGAACTAGTAATGGGAATGGCGCAATTCGAATTCTAATCAAGATATATGACAGCTGCACCGTTTGCTAAGGAAAGAAACTTCATAAACTGTACCGGATATCATAATAAACTGTTGAACAGTACAGAATTTCACATTCATAATAAACAGGACTTTCAAATGCAAAGTTTAGCTTCATTTTAGCCCACATGTTAATAAGACATTGTTCCCTTGCAGATTTTGATTTTAACGCTATCACTTTAGAAACTAAAATGGGGAGATGTAATGATAAGGGACATAATCCATCACAGTTGCTTGTCCATTATATTATCAGTTGTTTCCCTTCCATTGTAAACACTCCATGAGCAGTTCTCACATTGTTTCGAAATTCAGGGCTTCTGGAAACATGGGATCTTGGGTATATAAAGCTGTGTCTGTCTCTCTAGTTTGTTTGGTTTTTTTTTATCATTTGACTGGCGAAGTGAACCCTGCCATCCTCACAGTTTGTGATCAATTGACCTTTTAAAGGCATTCTTGCATAGTCTTTGATCTGTCGCATGGAGCTCCGTAGTGCATAGAAATTTTGCGCCTGTGAATGTGCATGTGTGTTTCCAATTTGTCCTGCAACAATTCGAAGTGCTTTTGGCCATTCAGAGTCGTTCCAAGCTCTAAACAATATAATCCTGCAGTCCAGACTTTGAAATTGAGCCCCAGATCATCGGACGTGGTGGATGTTTCATTGTCTGCATGGTATACTTTGCGTCGTATCTTTTCCCTGTTGGCTTCCTGATATGGCACTGCAGAATTACAAGCTGCTGCAAAGTTAAATCATTTTAAAACATCAGTTTTTACCAATGCTGTGCAGTCAAGTGCTCCTGGTTTCTTGCAAACGCCAGCCACTTCTTTTTCATATCCACGGCCACTCTTGGTTGACGGGTTGGTTTACAAGATTTGAGTCGGGATTTATCACCCAGCGGGCGTGATTCTGTTAGGCAACTCACTTTTGTACCTTTTTGAAGTAATTCAGCTCTGGTTTTCTTGCAAAAACGTGTAGGTGATAGTGTGACAATGTTTTTCATGATTAGGTCATGTCTGTGTGAAGTGTTTCTGGGACGATTACTTCTCTTCTTGTCACAATAGGACCCACAATTTTAGTAAATAACAACAGAATTGTGGACCGCTGTCTTGCTACACCCTATTTGGGATGAAATCTCACGCTGTGAGTAGTCTACACTGCAATGGGCCACTTTTTGGTCTCTTTGTATGTCGGAAAGTGGGGTTTTTTGCCCCATTTTTGCCGCATTTATTGATCAAGAAAACATACTTTCAAACAGACTCATAGCCTTCAAAGTACTGCCTGAATGATTCAGGAACATTCACTCCAAGCGTGTGATGCAGTAGACCAGAAAAGGAGAAAGTAATTTCAAAATAAAAAAGAAAATAATGTGATACTTTGCAATAAAAAAGAAATTGCATGTTAATGAAAGGTGGTCTTAAACTTTTGCCCACGACTCTAAATATATATATATATATATATATATATATATATATATATATATATATATATATATATATATATATATATATATACAAAAAGCAACACACACAGTTTGAGCATATCGTGGTTTCTGTGTTGAGAGGTTCTTGAATCCAACAGACATGAGAAATGGCGATAGTTTTCTAGATCTATCAATTTCAGCTTCTCCAAATATACACTTTCCAATACTGCATTCGGCGCGCCCGCTGAGCACATCCAATCGTTTGACTCGCGACCGTGAAAAACAAACGCGTTTGTTTTTCAAGGTCACGGTCGCATTCGGTCGAATTGTGCTACAATGGTAGCTTTTGGTTCTGCGTGGAGGAAAAAATCTGGTTGGCCCCGACACAATTCGACTGAATTCCATTGGCAGTATGCACTGGGTATGAAAGATCAATGGCAACACCATGTGAACCCGAAGCAGAGTATAGAGAACATTAAAAATTTGGGTGGCACAGAACGGCCGTGTTCTATGGACGAACTGCGACTGAATGCCAGGAAGCTATAGGCCTAGCCCAGGATTCGAAAAGGTGAAAAGTGTGTGTTCGTAGATGATGATGAGTGTGGACGCACATTATTCTGGTCATTGCCTTCAATAGCATAAGGCCTAGAATATATGTCCCCCCCCCCCCCCCCAACCACACACACACACAAATGCTTTTGGCAACATACTGACAGCCTTTAGGGAATGCTATCATTGCCATCATTCTGTATTTAGCCTATTGTTGTAGCCTACGCGAGTCCTTTTCCTTATTTCTTTTTTATTAATTTATTTCAGTATTTTATACACAGTTGTGTACGTTTGTTGCATGTAAAAAGGCATTGCAAAATAAAAATTAAATGCTTTTTTTCAAATTTGGTTTGCTTTCAGAAATATTTACGGAATCAGACGAATGTTAAAGCCTTGCTTACTACCATGGGTCTGTGCATTGATGACATCAAAAAGTGGATGGTTGATAATAAGCTCCAGCTTAATGAAAATAAAACTGAAATTCTTTTATATAACCCAAAGAAAAGCCATATCCCCGAAGACATTGATCATATTTGTACTGAAAATGAAAAACTGTATTTTACTAATAAAGCAAAAAATCTGGGAGTGTATTTTGATTCAAAATTGTCAATGGAACATCATATCAATTATTTATGTACCATTTTATTGTGTGAATTGCGTAGAATTGGTCATATGTCTATGTTTTTGAATGAACACTCGTTGAAAACGCTCGTGTCATCTTTCTTGTTTTCGCGCATCGATTATTGCAATGCTTTACTAGCTAACTTACCAAATACCACTCTTCACAAGTTACAACGTTTTCAAAACCATGCTGCTAGGCTTGTACTAAAGAAAAAGAAGAGGGACCACATTACGCCCATGTTAAGAACGTTCCATTGGCTTCCCGTGTCAGCTAGAATGTCATATAAAATTGCAATAGTATGTCCTAAATGTGTAAATAACAAAGCTCCCTCATATCTTAGTGATCTCATCCAGATTTATATTCCATCTAGATCACTAAGATCAGGTGATCAGTATCTTTTAAGAGTTCCTAGAAAAGGGGGTAAAAAATTAGCTGAAAGATCGTTCGCCCACCTTGCTCCGTCAGTTTGGAACTCTCTTCCCCAACCCTTGAGACATACAACATCTGAGTCTAAATTTAAGAAATCTTTAAAGACACATTTAATGACATCCTTTTTATGTCAGTAGTTTCATGTTCAGTACAATGTTATGTAAATGACTATGTATCCATTTATGTATTTTGTGAATTGCATTGTGTATATTATTTTATGCTCATTTCGTGACGATGTGTAAGCGTGTGCGTGTGATAAGCAAGTAGATGTGTGTGTGTGTGTGTCTGTGTGTGCGTGTATGTGTGTGTGTGTGCGTGTGAGTGTGTGTGTGTGTGTGTGTGTGTGTGTGTGTGTGTGTATTTGGCATACATGTGTGTGCACATGTGTGCGTGTTATGTGTTCGTGGGTGTGTATGTGTGTGTTTGTGTGTGTATGTGTATATGTGTGTGTGTTTGTGTGTGTGTATGAGTGTGTGTATTGTGCGTGTGTGTAGCGTGCGTGAATATTGTTTGTACATGCATTTATGTAAAGCGCCTAGAGCTGTGTTTACACGGGAGTGGGCGCTATAGAAATGATCTTCATTATCATTATTATTATTATGAATCTCAATATCTGCAAAGTCTGTTAAAACTATTTTTTTTAAACTAATCGAAGGATATTATGTCGCAACGCCACATAGTTTTTCCATGATGAACATAATACAGGTGAGGATTTTTGCCCCATTAAAACAGAAGGTAAAAAATGCCATATAAGGATTTCACCCCCTCCAAAAAAACAAAACAAACATGGATAGCCTTGCCCTAACATAGCAGGGAATACTTTTCTGTTGTTTTCTTTAAAACACAAAAAAACAATTTTTTTAAAATTACAAAAAACTTACATACCAGCTCAACACAAGAAGTTTCTTATCTTGTGTTGTAGGTTTTAATACAACCTTATTTCAAAAATATACTTATCCAGCCTCTGGAAGCGGGATCCAGCCTCTAGAAGTATTAGAAACATCAGTATTATTCTATTCATAAGCTTAAGAAAGAAGAACGACCATCTATTTTAACTTGTTTTCTATACGTCGCGACTCTGAGTCTGCGCTTAAAAATGAGATGACTGTACCGGTATACTGCTTCTGACGTTGTTGTTTCTACTGTGGCTGTTGTTGCTGCTATTACTGCTATTCCTATTCGTACTGCTATTGCTGCAGTCGTTAGTTTCGTGCTGCTTGAAAGAAAACGCATGTCTGATTAACTTGAACAAAAACCATTTCTTTTCAAAGTGGCAAACATCGTCACAGTAATGTGAACCACCAGTAACAATTAGAACGGTAACAAAAAAATAAATGTACCACGACACGGCAGAATCAATTTTGTCCTGCTTTTGATGAAAAAAAACTACCTACGTATCTTGAACAGAAGTCAAGATATGTGCAATTGAAGGAGGTGGGGGTCTCCGTGCCGTTTTCTTTGATTTCAGGATTTTGACGAGCGGCTGATTCCACCGCGTCGTGACACAAAATATCAACAGCCCAGACACAGCATTGGTTTATTTTTATCCATGATAAAATTCGCAGAGCGCCGTTATCTGCTGCTCTCGCAACAGGATGGTATATTTTGGAATTTCCACCTCCTATTACAAATAATACCGGAGTGGGTGTTCCTGAATCATTCAGTCAGTACTTTGAAGGCTATGAGTCTGTTTGAAATTTTTTTCTCTCCGTCAAGAAATGGGGCAAACATGGGGCAAAAATACTCACTTTCTGACATACATAGAGCCGAAATAGTGGCCCATTGCAGTGTAGACTACTCACAGCGTGAGATTTCATCCCAAATAGGGTGTAGCAAGACAACGGTCCACAATTCTGTTGTTATTTACTAAAATTGTGGATCCTATTGTGACAAGAAGAGAAGTGATCCTCCCAAAAACACGTCACACAGACATGACTGCATCATGAAAAACATTGTCGTGCTGTCACCTACAAGTGTTTGCAAGAGAACCAGAACTGCATTACTTAAAAAAGGTACAAACGTGAGTTGCCTAACAGAATCACGCCCAAGGCTCAAATCTTGTAAACCAACCCGTCAACCAAGAGTGGCCGTGGATATGAAAAAGAAGTGGCTGGCGTTTGCAAGAAACCAGGAGCACTTGACTGCACAGCATTGGTAAAAACTGATGTTTTAAGATGATTTAACTTTGCAGCAGCTTGTAATTCTGCAGTGCCATATCAGGAAGCCAACAGGGAAAAGATACGACGCAAAGTATACCATGCAGACAATACGACAGCCACCATGTCCGATGATCTGGGGCTCAATTTCAAAGTTTGGACCTGCAGGACTATATTGTTTAGGGCTTGGAACGACTCTGAATGGCCAAAAGCGGTTCGAACTGTTGCAGGACAAATTGGACACACACATGCACATTCCCAGGCGCAAAATTTCTATGCACTACCAGAGTCTCTGGCACTACGGTGCTCTATGCCACAGAGCAAAGAATATTCAAGAATACTTTTAAATGGTCAAGGTCATGACATTAGAGTTGCCTGAAAATAGTTCTGATAGCTTGCTGAAAATCTCTTAGAATTTTTATTTTTTTTAAACTTGATCACAAACTATGAGGATGGCAGGGTTCACAAGTCAAATTACCACAAAAAAACCTAGAGAGACAGACACAGCTTTATATAACCTAGACCCCATGTTTCCAGAAGCCCTGAATTTCGAGACAATGTGAGAACTGCTCATGGGGTGGTTACAATGGAAGGGAAACAACTGATAATATAATGGACAAGCAACTGTGATGGATTATATCCCATATAATTACATCTCCCTCTTTCAGTTTCTAAAGTGATAGCGTTAAAATTAAAATCTGCAAGGGAACAATGTCTTATTCACATGTGGGCTAAAACGAAATTAAACTTTGCATTTGAATGTCCTGTTTATCATGAATGTGAAATTCTGTACTGTCCAACAATTTGTTATGATATCCGGTACAGTTTATGAAGTTTCTTTCCTTAGCAAACGGTGCAGCTGTCATATATCTTGATTAGAATTCGAATTGCGCCATTCCCATTACTAGTTCAGAATAAGAACTCCAGGTGTCAATGGACATGTTCGACTACTTATGTAGTATGGACAGACTGTGGGACATCATAAATGGAAACAAGAAAAAGATGAAAGTTGTCTTAACAGAATTGTGGACCGTTGTCTTGCTACACCCTATTTGGGATGAAATCTCACGCTGTGAGTAGTCTACACTGCAATGGGCCACTATTTCGGCTCTATGTATGTCAGAAAGTGAGTATTTTTGCCCCATTTTTGCCCCATTTCTTGACGGAGAGAAAAAAATTTCAAACAGACTCATAGCCTTCAAAGTACTGACTGAATGATTCAGGAACACCCACTCCGGTATTATTTGTAAAAGAAAGGATTAAATACAAAACTGCCGTTCCCTGTTTTAAATGTATAAATGATAGTGCACCTTTTTATCTTAAAACATTCCTGGAATTATATAATCACCTAGAGCCCTTAGATCAGCCTCTGACAATCTAATTCTTAAAACTCCAAAACAAAATTACAAAACATACGGCGAGCGTTCCTTTTTGTTCTTTGGTCCCCAGGTATGGAACGAACTCCCATATAAAATAAGATCTGCCCCAACAATTTCCATTTTCAAAAATCAGCTGAAGCATTTTTTATTCACAAAAGCATACCTGTCATAATGATGTACTGTGATATATATGCATGTGTATGCCAGACTGTGAGACTGAAGAAATAGCGAGTGAGAATGAGAGAGAGAGAAAAAGAGAGAGATAGAGAGAGAAAAGAGAGAGAGATAGCGAGAGAGGGAGAGAGAAAGAGAGAGAGAGAGATAGAGGGAGAGGGAGAGAGTGAGGGAGACAGAGAGACAGAGAGACAGAGACAGAGAGAGAGACAGAGAGAGAGACAGAGAGAGAGACAGAGAGAGAGACAGAGAGAGAGAGAGAGAGAGAGAGAGAGAGAGAGAGAGAGAGAGAGAACGGAAATGTTTTTCTATCTGTATAGAATTAATGTTTTAATGAATGTTTCTAGTTACTCACGTTTCAACTTTATTTTGACTGTTCGTGAATTTTTATTGCATTGTATATTTTTAGTGAACACATTTTCAACCTCACTGCGAGACTGTTTTTCTGGTATAAAATTTTACACATATGCATTTATATCATATGTATAATACTTTGTTTTACGTACACATTTGGGTCGATTAATTTTTAAGATGTGATGTCTTTTTCATTGTTATGCGCATTGAGCATCTTTTAGGAAATGGAAATGCGCAGTATAAATGCTATTTCTTCTTATTATTATTAGAATAAATTTCTGCGGTGAACCAAAGTAAGCATTGAAATTATAGGTCTTTGCTAACTGATAGAAAAGAAAATTGGTCAACGATTCAAAGACTGCAACGATGGCCATGACTATTTCGGAAAGTATTTGGATAACGTGTTTTTCCAGTTTTCTTATATCAGCAACTAACTGTTGGAGGAACCGATGTTGATATGACTGGGTCACAATACATACGCAAATGACGCACACTATGCGTCCAGAGAGGTCTGTGCTTTCTCTCATTGCCTACAATAGGCAGTCCATCTTACTTAAGAATAACTTTCGATAGAATCCACCAATTTATTCAAACATTTGACAGTAAATAATTTCTTGTAGATAAGTGGCATACCGATTATGCCTCACACTCCTAAGATATTTGCAGATGTTCGCCCAAAGTCACCGGACCAGACCTTCAAGTTTGTTGAATCCGAGTGTTCGATATAAGAAAGGGGAGACTTATTCCAGCATTTATTTTGCATCAGCAGCGATACGGAGATCATCCGTTCAAAACGTGTCACTGTGCGAATATAAAGGGAAAGAACCAATGCTACCCCAAAGTTGTTTCTGATATGAGCGGTTGCTTCCTTTGAATCGAACACCGAGTTTTACTTGTAGGAGATTCGCTTTTTTTTAAAATTGTGAAGCACACCAGAATTTTAAAGTTTTTATCAACATATTATTTAAGTTCAAGTATTCATTATTTCTCTAGTTTAAGTGTGTGTTTTTTATTGTGGCTGCTCGTATCATCTCCTTTGTAATTTGTCTTTCCAAAAAGTTGACAGAGATCTTGATACGGTGCCTATATTATTTATGATTGTCACAAGAACGAAATCAAATAGTTCAAAACTTGATCAATTCTCCTGAACCAAGAAGAACTGTAAGAAGTTATGCTCTTTCTAATAAGAAAAAATACAATACGAAGACTGTACAAAGTCTCAAACAAGACCTGGCTGGGAAGTATAATTTTTTTTAAATAATTTTGGAAACACTATTAATGAAATAATGCTTAGACTTGCCTCGCTCGATGCGTCGAAGACCATACCAGATAAGTTTTATTCTTCTTTTAAAGACTTGCTGAATTCCAGAAATAATGAATTGTCATAGAGTCTACTATAAGCGCACTTTACCGGTGAAACAGTTTCAATAGTATTCTCAAACCCTATTGTTTTTTGATTGCTCACAATTCTATGTGATTGATAATAAATGATAATGCGCTTGATTGGCAAACTGTTTTTATGTTTGGTCTCTGTGGCTTGGCTTGTCTTTTCTTTTGCACAGAATATCATGGACCTATAGACCAGATTAACTTTTTTAAACAATTTTGATATAATAATTAATATGATACCCCAAGCAGTGAATTTTTTGCAAATCCGATTTATTGTATGCCCCTTTTTCTTTGAACTTTTTTCTTCGTTATCGTTTCGTCGTTCGTTCCTGCTGCTGCTGTCACCGCTGTTCGACTGTTCTTGTTGTCACTGCTGGCAAGTAAAATAACAGCATTCGAAATGAAATGTTTTAGAAAAACATTAAACATCATGAGAAGAGACAGTCAAAGACACAAAGACCTCGGACGTCAAGGGGGTGTCAAATCGGGCATGAAGTACATCAAAAGACAACAATAAGGTGGTTTGGACACGCAATGAGAATGTGACTACAACAGCCAGCTTTTAAGGTCTACAACACGCGATTTGATGGCTTTACGGCAAAGGAAAAGCCGGATAGGCCGAGTCAAAGAGACCCTCCTTTGGAACAACCTGACGATCCAAACTGCAACATAACTATGTGGCCCACTTCCGACATTGCACCTCCCGTCGACACCTCATGGTATAAGAGGACTGAAAAAGTAAAAAGTAATGTAAGGCTGTGGTGTTGAGATCTAGATCTATATTTTTATACCTATAGTTTGTGTGCATTATATGTCATTATAGTGCACAAAACTATAATATATGTAATATATCTGTGCCTTACGGTGTTTATTACGTGCCAAATTCATAAAATTAAACCTAGCTTTCATGACTTGTTTTACGAACGTGTTTACTACACCCCCCCCACCTCAATGTAGAGAGACTTCGTACAAGGGGTGGGCTGACTTCGGACATTGTGTGAGAATGAGAGTTACAATGAAAAGTTCTACACACTCTTTTAAGACTATAAACACTTTTGATGATCATCTGGAGAAGAAACTCTCGCAGTATTTTGATAAAATGTTCAAGGATGTTATGGCAAACAATCTGAACGTGCCAGAAACATGGCATTAACGAAAATCGGCCCGAAAAGACTGGCTTTCTGGATTCTAATGCGAAAGTGGTGCCCTTCCGGTGAAACGTAAATAATGTGACTTTGTTGACATAGAACTTAGGCTTTTCGCTTTAAACATGGAAACCCTTGACATCCATTAATGGTACTATTCTCATTAAAGTCCCCAGTGCGTTTGAATTTCATCTGCATAAGATCAAACAAAGTGCAACACTTGAAGCTCTCTTTAGAAAGAAAATTTCTAATTCACTGTTTCGATTTGGTTGTTGTATAACACCTCCCGTCCCACCACCCCCGGCCGGAACACAATAACTGTCATATAATTTAATTCTGAGATGGCGGATCACCGATTTTTCGTCCCTCTCCATGAGCACGTAACGGAGAACCATGTCCTCAAAAAACAAACAAACAAACAACAAAACAACAAAACAACAACAACAACAAAAGCCCAAGTTATAGAACACTAATTATTATATATCTGGATTCGAACCAGCGTTTAGATGCTCAGAAAGAAATGGCGATAATAGCTTAGCCAGTGGAGCACCTTCATGAATGCTATGCTCTTACCACACGGAAAGGGTTGACAGACTCGGAAACTTGCCTGGAATATGTAGGCCTAGTTTAAATCTCCCTTTATCGCAGCCCCAAAAAAGCTCTCGATTAGGGACACTACTGAGCTCTGTTTTACAATGATAACTGAAGATTTCAAGTGAGCACGTACACATGTGCATTAACAGTTTATCAATAAGATTTTTAACGTCGACAGGGTCATTAAAAATAAACACTTATAATATATATTTTCACTTTGACATAATGGAAACCTATATTGCGTTACGGTTGTTGCATCTCTCTCTCTCTCTCTCTCTCTCTCTCTCTCTCTCTCTCTCTCTCTCTCT
>NW_004797629.1:74073-75436 GCF_000002075.1 Aplysia californica | reverse complement strand
TGCGTGCGTGCGTGCGTGCCCAATTTATATAAATTATCTTATGTGCTGCACCAATTTATGTATTTGCCGAATCATTGGTTATAATGTGTGGATATATGGGCCAAAGGCCTTTCAAATCAATACAATCAATAAAGGTAAAGGAAAAACAATCAAAATTCGAGCATGTTGTCTAGGGTAGGAGGGGAAGGGGTTGGGGGATTTTGCGAAACTGTATTTTCTGTTTGTGGCGATTTTTACATGGCATATTTCACGGTTTTACCGGTGTCTATCACATTCAATTGAAGTTCGTGTACATGTATGTATTTGTATTGTGCTATAGAGTTGGGCAAGACCATTGAGAATACTCGACTGTGGAAAACAGGTTTAGCTTTAAGGTTAAACAAATTCAAACAATAATTTTTGCTGTGACAGGGGGCAAAATTTCCAGAATGTACTATTCTCCTAGTCGAGATAAACAGGAAACACTTAACGTTTTTTCGAGTCAAAATAAGACACTGCACAGTCTCCTATGTTCCATTTCTTACAGTTTTTGTTGTGTTCCAGCACTTCGTTATTAATGGTTCAAATTGTTTTACAGATGTTCGTCACGGCAAATAGAATAGCTTGTTACGACATCAAACGTGAGATATTAGGGCATGACGCGTCAGGCAAAAAAAAGGAAAAAAACAGAAAAACAACTAAAACAACAACAGCCACAGAAGCGACAAGAGCAACACCAACAGCAAGCGATGAAAACGATAACAACGCCAAGTACAAAATACAGATCACAAAGATTTTATTTTTTTTTGGTTAAGTGTGTTACGGCGCTCTCTACTGCATAAGGTCATATGAGCGTGCGGGACTCATTAAACATTTTCAGTTTGTAGGAAATTTTGAATTTTGCCCTCGTGGCGTCAGAAGCCTACCCCTATCGATTCTGGACCACCAAGGGATCGTTAACGTGCGCAACTTGCACACGGGACCTCTGAGATTTTTGCCCTTATCCAAGAAGGCTAGGTGTAGATCTTTCCTACCAGAAGATCAGGGGTGTAGCTGAAAGACAGCAGAAAAGAGCCAAGGAGTACCAGTAGAAAGGCTGCAGAAGGAGTCAGGAGCCCAAAGGAGGGGCCAAAGGAGGTGAGAAGGTGGGGCAGAAAGTGGAGACGAAAACAGACGACAGAACATGGTTAGAGGGCAGGAAAGGATGTGAAAGGAGAACATTTTTGAGAAGAACATTTTTCCATCGCTATTCGAATTCGAATCCCGAACCTATTGAATGAGAGGTGAACACCGTAACCTCTACACCACGAGAACCCCCTCACAGAGACTGTATTAATAGTATGTGTGCATCCTTCTCTCTCTCTCTCTCTCTCTCTCTCTCTCT
>NW_004797629.1:71102-72605 GCF_000002075.1 Aplysia californica | reverse complement strand
CCCCCCTTAAGGATTTTGCGGAGACATTTCATCTCGCATGCATTTATAATTTTGCTTTGATGAATTTTACTTAATGCCCACTTCTGGCATTGGCAGCAATATGTTGGTATGAATATGGAAGTGAAAAGCTCAAGGTTAGGAGGGGAAGGGGGTCGGGGGACTGTACACGAAGCATGTGGAAAAAATGTGCATTGATTTGTACTTGGATCTGTCCATAATATAGCAGCCTTGATGACTCAGTACAACTCTCGCTGAGTCATTGTCTGACTATTTATGACAGACCAGTGTTGTCGCCTTCTGTATATATTTTCTTTGAAAGAATGGGTGCTCGCCGAAAAAAAAAAACAGTCTTGTAGTTTTCTAAAGGAAGTGAAATTCCACATCGATCATTGAACCTCCAGATTTCCAATGTCGATTTCTACTTTCAAGCCATTCAGCTGGACTAAGATTCTTTGTATACAGCCAAACCACCCCATAAAAGTACTGTCCACCTGTAGGAGAAGTATGGTTTCATTTCTGTGAATATTTGTTTGATGATAGAGAAAACTCTCCTTGTCTTTTAAAAAAACTAAAGTAGGGGCAAAAACCTTACCTTCAATTTTCTCAAAACTGCATTTTTCGGGATAGGCCCCTTGTGCTTAATAGCGATCAATTATGAGAACAATAACGAAGAGGCACAGTTCATTTCTGACCACCGTCAAAGAGAGTTGTTGACGAAGGATAGGAAAATGAAGAGAAAAAAGTAGGGTAGGGTTCGTGTGTACGCTTGTATGTACCGTCATTTATTTACGGTAATGCATGTTTGTACGTTTGTTTTGTCAAGAAATATCAATAGGGAAAAAGAGGACCCTTCTCATGAGCTGTGCATTAGAAATTCTGTTGTCCAATGGACAGGGAAGTTAGCAAGTTTTGCAATCGAAATAAATCCCACTCAGTCCGTGTTTGTGATGACATATCACGTCACGCCAATGAGTAAGGGAGACATCCGATGCTTAGATAAGGTCAATAAAACTATTGAGAATGAAATCGGCTAATTTAATTGCATGTGTCCGTCAACATAAAACACACACACACACACACACACACACACACACACACACACACACACACACACTCACACCACACACACACACATTTATAAAGATAAAAAAGAAACTTAATGAAAGTTTGCATTAGTGAAAGCTAGATTAAAATTGCTAATTTCATACTGTTTTGTTTTACCTTTTCTATTCTCCCTGAGAATTTATGTTTACAGTAAGTGTAAGTCTTTAAGTTTATTGGGGATTTTTCACCAGAACAAGAGATACAGGATGTAATCAAAGACTCATCAGAGAACAGCTCTTTCCTGCGTAAGGACACTGTGTTTGCTCGGATGGCTTTTGTCTTGAAGAAGGGATCCTTCTGTCTTCTGGAGAGTGGCAACTGTAACACTGCCAATAGTAAGTTTCTTGTTTGTTTGTACGTTTGTCTCTTTGTCAGTCGTTGCTACTTTTTCTGCTTTTC
>NW_004797629.1:54539-68306 GCF_000002075.1 Aplysia californica | reverse complement strand
TTTGGCGGCCATTTTCTCACTAATTTTACCTCTGAAAACAGGTGACCCCAACCTCCTTCTTTCGTAAATATCTCGACTTGTATTCAATATAAATGGATACTTTTTTCATCCAAATAAAGACAAGTGTGCAAGCTTCAAGATGTTGCCGATAACTCTCCATGCCCAAATATTGACGAGAGCCTGATTCCACCACGCTGCCTCACATTTTGTAAACGCAGTACACGACTATTCCACAAGGAGCTCACTAGTCGTTTTGACAAACATTTCCTTTCCTGTCCAATGAAACATCGCTATTGCTTGAAGGATGTGTATTCGTGTTTGTTCACAAGGTTGGGTTGGGAGAGAGGGGGGGGGGGCAATTTCCGCCCAAACAAGTGTGGCGTCAGATTCCTTGTAGCTAGACTATTGGACTCTCAATCGTAATTGGCCCGACGTTGTATCCTTGAAAAAGGCACTTGACATCAATTTTCCTCACTTCACCAAGATGGGGTTGGGTACCCGGCCATGGACAGTGAAAGATCTTGTCAGCTTGTTAGTGTTTGAGCGCGTGCAATCTGCAGTTTGCACTGTAATCTTCCTGGGAAGCCACGAATGTTTCTACGTGTTCTAGAGTCTACTGGGGTAATAATAGTTGAAAAGTACCTGATTCAGCCTGCAGTTAATTTTGACTCCGGACGCAAATAATTTGGGACCGCTTCGTGACCTCACGGGTCGTCTCACAGAAAATTAATAAAGATATATCTAAATTTGAAAAAAACTCTATGTGGGGCATACAGAAATGTTCACAATGCAAAATACTATTTTATCAAACCAGAAAAAAGGGTTTTAATGTAAGCAGTCGGGAAAAGGGACGAGAGGAAAGTGATGTGAAGAAAAGGAAGCAGTAGATAAGTGCTCCTCTGAGCGGCTCTGCGTAAAAAAACAGGAGACGGTCAGCCCCTGTGAGTGGCGCTGTGGGCTGAATCAGGTACACAGAGCATGCTGTAGAGAGTGGATATGTACTGTATAACAGCAATTATTATTTTTATTATTATTACTTCTATAATATAGCAAAGCACGTTATCTTTCGTTCCTTTTGATTATGCCGTGCGTAAGACGTTATGCTGTCTCATCCGAATTGCTGTAATCTGCAAGTCATAACCTGTTATCGTTTCACTTGAGAGTCTACAACTGAACCACTACAACAGCAATACGTACAACTAATACTAACACCACTCCCACTATGGCTACTACTACTACTACTACTACTACTACTACTACTACTACTACTACTACTACTGCTACTACTACTACTACTACTACTACTACTGATAGCTGTTCGTCAGTGTCTGGCGATGAACAATGCATTTGCGTATGGGCGGGAGGGGGTGGGTGGAGTATTTTTTAAGCGAAATGGAAGAAATAAGGATCAAAATGACATGTGGTTTCTGCGACGGCCAATGACACTGATTCTAACAGAGAAGAGATTGTCACATTTTGGAAATATCGAAGTGCCATTTCCGCTTGTGAAAGTGTAAAGCTTGTTGGCTTTTCTCTTGGCTTCAGCATAATTTCTATTTCGTGAAACCTCACAATTATGATTTGCTGCCCTTTATGATTGTTGCTCTCCAACCGGGTCTGTCAGAAGTTAAAATCTCCCTCGTTGAGGGATTGATGTTGGGGTCTTTTAGACACATTTTCAGGGTTCCTTTGCAGCACTAGTCTTATGCACCAATTTGACACTTTTCTGATGATGGCTAGAATAGAATACCTCCTTTGAGATTCTACATTCGTAAAATCAGACATTCTTACTACATGGCCAGTCATGTAACGTTGAGTCCCTCTAAGCCTAGAAACAGACTCTCGGCTTCTTCCCTTTTGAGAACTTCGGAGTCTAGTATTGTCTCCGACCATTTGGCACGAAGAATTCTCCTGAGCTTCTAAAGTTTCAGGAGAATTCTTTATGTCAAATGGTACACAACCCAGGTCTGAGCATTATACAATAGGACTAAGAGGACAACAGCATTGCAGACGTCCAATTCTCTGTATGTGTGACTGCTACAACAGTCCCACAACTCTTGCAGTGCTAATTGTGAGTCCAAAATTCTCACATGCATTTGAAAGAAAAAAAAGAAAAAGGGTATTTAGCATGCTGTGTTCTTCATGAGCAAGCTATACACAATCATAGCCAAATAGCAGTTCACAGACATACATCAGGCTCGTTTTCTTCTTTGTCTTCAGCCTAATAGAGTTTAAGACTACAACAGAGTTAAGACTACAATCTAGTTTGTACCTAATGTCAATACTAGCAAAGGGGCTCTGGAATGCTTTATGCACCACTTTTGAGAACATGATGTTGAAAAGCGTTGGTACAAACTCGCAGCCTTCCTTCACTCCATTATTCACTCAAAAGGCTGCACACATACCGCGATTGCTCTTGACACTGTCTTTCATACAGCCATATCATTGGCAAACTGTAGTAATGAACTTCAGCGGACGATCATAATAATATTTTATCAGGTTTGTCCCTCAACTTTGCCGACTAATAGTAACGAAGACCCTTGTTGGATCAACAAATGTGATGTTTAAGGCTTCATTCTGTTCCATGTATTTTTACTGTTTCTTCCTAGCCGCAAAGATCAAGCCTGCTGTGCCCGTTTTGGTGTAGAAGCCACTTTCAGTCAAGGCGTCATTAGAAGAGAGAGATGCTTCAACAGGCAATTAACTAAGAAGAATTGGAACAGGGTTTTGAGACCGTCATAAGATTGCCTGTCATCTATATGATGTACAGGTGAATTGGGATTGCATTTCTGTTTTCTTGGAGAAATATGGATGTTTTTTTGGTAGTTTACTTATGTCACTACTGCTACTACTACTACTACTACTACTACTACTACTGCTACTACTACTACTACTACTACTACTACTACTACTACTACTACTACTACTACTACTACTACTACTACTACTACTACTACTACTGCTGCTGCAGCTGCTGCTGCTGCTGCTGCTGCTGCTGATACCACTACTCTACTACTACTACTACTACTACTACTACTACTACTACTACTACTACTACTACTACTACTACTACTACTACTACTACTACTACTACTACTACTACTGCCTACCATAGCAACTGTTGCTTCTGCTACGACAACCACAACTGGTGATGTTGCGATTGCTATTCTTAATGGTACTTATGAAGATGATAATGATGATAATTCTGCAACAACTTCAAAAGGAATAAACACAAAGGTGAAATAATACCGACAAGCCACCGAAATGAGTTCATGCTTATTGCAATGAAACGAGCAAAACCAAAAACAAATCAACTTGGCCTCTGGATATTCTAGAAGGCCATTGAAAAACACGTACGAGGGGGGGGGGCCGTATTTTGGTTATCATGACTTTTTTTAAATCTCGGATTATCTTACACGATCACGACCTTTGATCATATCTTGGAAGGCCATCGAGACAGTCACGGATAAGTCAAGGGGGGGTCATGTCTTGGTTATCATGACTTATCTCGGATCACCTTTCCCTATCCTGAACTTTGGTCATTGCAATGTGTATCGTGTTCTTCTCAGGACGATTGCTGAATTGATAACCAAATTATGCAAGTTGAAACTGAAACACGTCATAAAGATAAACATATCTGTTACTGGGAATGAATAACGTGATACAGGCAGATACAAGTGACGAGTTCGCACAGTGAACGATTTGCCTGGAGCAGTAATCATCCGCAGGAACGCTCACAGGTTTCGATCCTTTTCAGGGTACACGCAACTGTAAAGTGCGGTCAAGAATTCGTGAAGCTACTTCTTGTCAAATATTTCCCCAACTACCAAAATTAGAGTCTCAAGCTTTTGCAGGATGACGTATATCAATTTGTCTTAACAAATCAATATTTTTGTGAACACCTATTGGCCGTACTTTAGAAAATTCATTAATAATACTAATTAAAGATCCAAGTGGGTGGTTCCTACAGATTTTACAAGGTTTACAGCTGGGCACTATCGCTTTTTAAAAGCGAGTTCTCCTTTATTTTTTTTCTAATCGCGACATTAAACTTATTAAACACATGTTTTGAGAACTTTTAGTGCAAAAAAGTATGTTCACTATAAAATTAATTTCTTGTAACAAATTTTGCAACTAAAAAGTGTTATTGATGAGTAGTGACGTAGGCATGTGAACAATCCTTTTTTCCGCGTGACGCTGATTTATAGTATTTTATTTAGATTTATAAAGAAAGGTTTTTTAGTCTAGCCTCAATTGCTGTGGAAAAATAATTAGATTAAGTAATGACAAATTGACACAAACTGCTGTGTAAAGTACGGGTGACATCGGTTCACCCGTTAAAAAGATATTTGGGAATAGTTTATATTGAACACGAATTTTTGACCGCACTGTAATAACAAATTGCACTACAAAGAGAACAATTGAAAATATTCAACTTTTCGGGGCAGGTGTATGACAAAAGTGTGTGTGTAAGGGGGGGGGGGGGGGGGGGGGCTTTAAGTAGGGCCAAGAAGCAGACTACCTGGCTTCACGCCATATTCCAGGTAAATTAAATGTTTATTGTGAAAGTGATACCTTCAAATGTTTTACTCCCCCTTCAACACAATTTAGATAATTTTGGAGGCATGCTGTTTTGAACACAGGTCCAACTTTGGCTGAGTGGAATACAGCATCTTAGCTGGCAGACGGAGATACTCGATAAAATACACCGGCTCATTGGAAATTGTGCCTTGGTTCTCTGCACGCATGACGTAAAGTCTAATCATTACACCACATAGGGAAATCGGGAGTGAGGAAGCAAGAGAGCGAGAGGGATGGTGCGGGAGGAGAGAGAAAGAGAGAAAGAAACGCTGACTTCGAATTTCAAATGACCTTAAAGTGTGTCTACGGTCGTTAAATCCATACCATAGTAACTCTGTTGGCGATGCACTAAATAATAACGTCCCATTCTCCAAGCGCACGAGATGACATTAAAAGTATGGTAATTCATTCCATCATCGTGTTTGTCGCTTTCATGTTCCTTGGCACTTTACTTTGGTATAATATGTGGCGTCGGTGGCCTAGTGGTTAGGCTACCGGACTCGCAATCGTGAGGTTGCGGGGTCAGGGGATTTGAGCCGCGGCCCGACGTTGGGAAAGGCACTTTACACGCATTTTCCTCACTTCACCAAGGTGAAAATGGGTACCCAGCCAAGACAGCGAAAGATCTTGTCATTATGTTAGTTTAGCGCCTATAAATGGCTGCTTGCACTGTATGCTTCCCAGGAAGTTGAGGGGTTTTTTTTTCAGAATGCTCTCAGGTCTGCTGGGGTAATAGCATAGATTGTGAAGCGCATAGAGCTTGCTGTTGCAAATCTATTATCATTATATGAGATGAATGCCTCTTTTAGTACTGCTGAAAGATTACATGCATATAAAAGGCGGGATAGCAGAAATTAAAATCCATCAACAATACCCTCTCCCACTCCCACTCCCACTCCCACTCCCCCTCCCCCCAACCCAAAAAACAAGTTCAGCCCGAATCGAATCAGGCTCACGCATACAGTATTTCAACAAGAAGCCAACCTAGCGATTGCTCCTCTCCCAAACCTACTTTGTTTGTTTATAGAGGCAATCTCTGCCGTCATTTCTAAAAGTACAATATATGCAATTTTTACAATTATACAGGTGAGCCAAATAACTGTTTGCTGTTACCAGTAATATGACATGTAAAAAGATAATAATGAAAATACGATCAAAATTGTATTCTTAAAAATATTGACTTGAGATATTCGCAAAGAGTTTGTTTTCTTGGTAATATTACTCAGTTGTTGGGTTTTTTTTGGCTCTCCCGTAAAATTGTAAAATCTGCATATATTGTATCTTTTTAAATAACGGCAGATCTCACCAGCATAAAGTTTCTACGTATAGCTCAGGGATCAGCAAGACAGAGTCGTCAATACTCCTTATGGATTGGTGTGTAACAAAATCATGAAAATGTCCATTGCACTTGTACACAGAGATGTTGGCCTACAAGTTGTCATTTTGCTTATGTACATGTCAACCCAGTATTTTGTCCTTCTTTTCTTTTTCACTCTTATGACTATGCCAAGCGTTCCATTGACGCAACATAAGCTTATTTGGCCGCGAGCTGTTCTTTGATACCTATAGTGTTGGTTCGAATCCCTATCGCGGTTTTTTTTAACATGAATCGTTTTTCGGGAGTATTCATTACGCCCCAGCCACTTAACCTTCTAGTGCCCAGGCATAGATTCTGTGGATAGAAAAATTTCATATTTTTAAAATGAACGTCCAATGATGAAAATAGAAGAGATCTGGTGAAAATAACGAAGTTATGTGATATGACATATATGTCATATTGGGAATTTAGGGCACCGTGGACAGATATGTCATGCTGGGCATTTGTCACTCTGTCACTGAGTCCTTCAAAAAAGTCTATGAGTATGATTTTTTTTAAATTTCAAAACTATTTCAGTCTTTGATTAAATAAGCAGAGATGTGCACAACTTTTCTGACAGTGACAGTAGATGAATGACTTCTTTTGGCATTGCGGAAGCTTGCAAAACTGCCTACGACCTTATGCAGTAATGTGGGAAGTTACGTCAAGTCGAATATCCGCTGTTGGTTACTGTTGGTGATACGTAAATGTGAATCCAGTGGAAAATGACGACAGTGATGATTGTCATCAAGGACTGTCCAGTGATGGTTGGCCAGTACATCTTCTGATGCTGATCAGGCTGTCACTGTCAGCTACCTGGGCCTGGAATTTTGAACGCTTCATGTGTGGCATATTGAGCAGTTTGCTTTGACAACCGCACAATATCCAACGATGTTCAGTAGTTTTAAGAATATGTAGGGATACCGACGGTGGGTTTTGTTCTTTGCCTTGTATGAAGTTGTCAGTGAATCCAGGAGATCGTAGTCTAAACAGCCGTATGCACTGCTCACCGTCGAACGCTCCGTATCCCGGACTCTAGCATGGAGATCATCAGGAGAGAATGCGTCGCTGTTTCGGGCTCTTCCTCTCTACAGCTTTTCTGACGCACCGAGCCCCCTCACCGATGTGAGGTCTCCATGTTAGTTCGACTGTTTTCCTCTGCTGCCAACTTTAGGATTCATTCCAGCTTGAGTCCTCTCGCTTCAACCAGATCCAATGACTGGCTTTCTCTGCTGTCTCCTGAAGGGAGTTTGTGAGTTCGTTGCTTTTCTTTGCAGTAAGTCCTGCCACTCTCATCCACTTACGGGCGCTTGTTGCTACAAAACCTCTGCATCCTACCTCTACCGGAAAATGGGTTGCCTTCCATCCTGCCTCCTCACATTGTTCGACGAGTGCCTCGTAACGGTTTTCTTTCCGCTCATGAACGGCATAGATATTGTCTTCGTGGGGCACCGTGAGCTCTACCAAGTGTACCTCTTTGTCTTTTTCCTCCCATAACACAATGTCTGGCTTTTTCGTAGTTGGAATGGGGAAGAATCTCTCAAAGCCTTTTAAGTCAGCAGCTACTTCCCATGTGCCTCCGCTCTGGTCTTTCATGGCTTCGTTCGCTTTCTTTCTTTTGGCAACCTTGCTTCCTTGCGGAACGAACGCAATCTTGGTGGGTCCATGCTTCTGTATCTTGGGGGCATATTTTCCTTCTTCCACCTGTTGTGTCGCCATTTTCGTGAGCACTTTCAACACCTCGTTGTGCCTCCAGGTGTATCTGTTAAGAGCTAGGTTGCAGTTTGACAAAATATGCTTCATGGTTCCTAGCTTACCGCATCTACACTTGTTGTCCTCCTGTACCTTCCATCTGACAAGGTTCACCGGTGAAGGCAGAACATCATACGTAGACCGGAGAAGAAAGCTCAGCCTTGATGTATTCCACTTCCAGATGTCACTCCACCCGACTTTTCTTTCCACTACATGCTCTTCCCATCTGGTCATTTGTCCTTGCTGGCTACACTGGATGAGATGAATTTCTCGCCTCTCTGCCTCCATCTTTTGCATATGTCTTGTTGCAGCTTTTCTTCTGTCTCGCTGAGACATTTTCCTGAAAGGTCTAAAGTCGCCATTACCTAGCCCTAATCTGTCAGGTTGCGCTGGACCGACAATGTCCCCATGCTCCAATGCAGAGATGATCTCGTTAGCTGCAACTTCTGCCTTCCACTTTCTGGCTGTTTTGACATCTGGAGGTTTTCCACTGATCTCCTTATCCCTTGATTCTCTCAACATCAAAACGGTTCTAATCTTGCCTGCTTTGTAGATCTCCACGATTGACATGAGAGGTAGTTGAAGCGCACCTCTATGTCTGTACAGGGATGACGTGTTAATGGTACGGGGTAGCCCCAGCCACTTCCTGATGTAGCTGTTACACTTTCTTTCGATCATCTCAACTCTTGACAAAGCAACTTCATACATTGTCAGTGGCCACGCCAATCGAGGGTAGAGGGCAAACTGTAGACACCATATCTTGTGCTTTCCTGGAAGCTTTGTCTGGTCAATTGCTTTCAGCCCATTTTCAGCCTGCTTCTTGATTTCCACGCCTTGACTCCTATCAGACAGAGTTCCTGAGTACCACCGACCCAAACTTTTCACGGGTTGTTCTTTTACTGTGGGCATTTGCTCCCCTGCAATTGTGAACTTCAGTTGCTTCTGTTTTCCTTTGTTAATAGTCAGGCTTCTAGACTTTTTAGCTTTAAACTTCATCCTGGCCCAGGTGATAAGCTTATCGAGCCGATTCAACACACTTTGCATTGTGTCTCCATCTTTTGTCAGTAGGGTCACATCATCCATAAAGGCTCTCTTTGGTGATCTCACCTTTGCTTCTTCTTCACAGCATTCTGCAGATCTCAGTAGCATCTCCATTACCAGGATGAACCAGATGACCGATATAGAGCAGCCAGCTGCAATCCCAATCTCTAGTCGGTGCCATTCCGTTGTGAAATTTGCGGTTGGGAATCGCATCTGGAAGTTACTATAGTATTCTCTCATAATGTTTTGCACCTCTTGTGGGACGTAGAAAAAATCCATTGCCTTCATCAGCAATTTATGGGGAACAGACCCGTAGGCATTCGCCAGATCCAACCACACTACGTTTAAACTTTCCTTGTTTTTCTTGGCCTCTTGGATTGTGTCCCAAATGGTGAAAGCATGCTCTACACTTCATGTGCTTATTGTAAATTTGGATTATAATACAGCTGGATATGGAACTTTGACTTTTTGTTTCACTTTCTTGTCATATCTGAGAACATCTGGTATTGGCTCAGTTCCCACGAATGATGAAAGCATGTCAACATTTTTCTTGTCATACCTACAGACAGCAGTGATGTTTGATTAAACCTCACAGGACAATCTATCCATTGCTTCTCTTGTGAGCTTCTTCAGTTCTTTCTCGCTTTTGAGAGTGTGTCCTTTCAGACTGTTTTCTCAGATTGCTCTGACATGACACAACCACTACCAAAGGCAACTGAGAGTTCAGACCTTGGACTCGTGGGAGATGTTGCAATGAGGATGACCAGTTAACTTTACAAAGAAAAAATTCAAATGTGATTTCTTCTCGCTGCCTTATAATGGCATCTATTAGGCTAACAAGAAGAACACCCTATTTATGATCAAAGCAGGTCTCTTGGTATCTCTGATTGCTAAGTATCCGTCTTTTGCTTGAAGAAGGCTGAACATCATCATTGTCTTCATCGTCACTTGCTTCACAAGGTTCATATTCATCCTCAGAGGATAGGAAATCACTTTAATTTCACTCAGCAAGTTCTCTAGTAGTTCAAAGTCAGTTTCCATCTCGGGAGACATAGTTTGTTTGAAGTATCAGTAAACGAGCCATTTTTCTATTGCTTTTAAACGTTTACAAGTTGATCTCACTCAAAATTTCTCAATGCATGTAGAGTTAGATATAAAAAGTACCATAACTATATTTTAAAACAAAATTAGACAAATGGTTATTTCCAAAAGTAGGACTCATTTTACAATAAAAAATACCTTCCACAAAACCCATGCGCCCTTAAAAACTCAGTATGACAGATCTGGCATATTTTTAGAGCGCCGGGGCCAGTATGACATATTTGTCAAATTAATTTTTTCTGTACATAATAAACTAGGTACTGTTACATAATAAACTGCTATTTAAGTCAAATTTAATAACATTACAAACACGTATTTTCACATTTCGTGCATTCAATTAGAATTAATGACTGAAATCACTCACGTTGGTTCTGATTGCAGTCGATGAAGTTATGGTGTATTACTGAAGAGTTCAAATGTCTTTGCACACTTCAAACATGAGGCTACAAAATGCACATCCAGTGTAATATGGTGACTTTGACAAAGTAGATTAAAAAAGAAAGGTGGAATGACAACACTAAGTATCAACCAAATTAGTCCTTTTATTTTTGACTCCCATAGATCAGATTAAAGGTGATATGACATATATGTCATACTGGGCACTAGACGGTTCACTCTGTCCTATAGGATACCGACGTCAAGTTCTAAGGTACTGAGGAGAAATGGGGCCTGGAGCCATCCCAACCATACTATACCAGGTCCCCCATCGTCAATATAACTTAGAAGTGTCTTCATGAGCCCAGCGCAGTCGCCGGCCAGAATTTCTATTATCTACTATCATTACAGATATGATAGCTTAGTTAATGCGTTCAGCGGCGTAGTAAAGAAGGTGTTATTCACCAGCTCTGATTATGAACAAGGCGGTCAGTGGGTGGAACACACCCTCAAAGATGTTGTTGTGAGAGAGTACTCTCCTACGTCCAGCATCCTCAAAATGTAGGTGTTTTTACCCACCCATCGATACAATTTAAATCATTTAGGAAGCGGGCTTCCGACTCTTCCTGTCAGGGCCAACCAGGGCGGAAAATGATACTACATCAGAGCAGAAAGACCGAGATGCTCGATAAAAATGCCCTCCCCACTTGGGAATGCAACTCAGGTTTCTAGTATGCGACAGCGAAGCGCCTAACCACTAGACCACAGGCGCCGATCAAGCATCGTTAAGGAAGTCGGTGGAAGAACAAGGAGTGTTAAGTAACAAGTGCTTTATGGAGACAGTGGGTCCAACATTTAATACAACTAAAATAATAAAGCCCACTTGGTGTAACATACCAGGGTGAGTCAAAAAGTAATGCAAGTTCGTTTATCACTTAAAGAAAAGAGAACACTTTGCAACTATGATACCTCAAATTGAAGGGGAGCATCTGAGGATCATATTTTTATTCTTAACATAGTCTCCATTTCGTTCAATAGCCACTGTCCACCTTTTACTAAGTCCACATATGCCAGCTTCGTAAAACTTAGCAGGCTGGTCGTAAGGGTACAGCAGTCTTGATTTCTCCATCGTTTCAATAGTGTTGATCTCTCATGGTTCTTTTTTAGGACCGAAAAGGTGGAAGACTAAAGGAGCTAAATCAGGAGAATAAGTAAGGTGGGGCAGTGTTTTCCACATAAACGGGATGATTATCTCCCTTGTCCAGGTACTCGAATGCCGACGAGCATTGTCATGGTGAAAAAACACTCTTTCCAAGTTCAAATTTGGTCTGACTAGTCGATTTTTTACTTTCTGTCGTTTAAATGTTTGGTTTAAAATTGACAGTTGCTCCTCGTGGTAAAAAAAAATCTGTGAGAAGCACGCTATGAACATCCCAAAACACAATTGCCATGCTTTTTTTGGTTGACTCCTCTGAGCGATGCTTGTCTGATAAGCGTATGGACACGGTTTCCTCTTCTTTCGGTTCATTGCACATACGTATAACCCACCAATATACATTGCCAAAATCTAGAGCTTGGTCCTTGTAAACTTTTTGGGTGGGTGGTTGGCGGGTGCTCTGGAGCGGTTTGCTCCGTCTTTCCTATCAAACCTCTATCGTCCTTATCTCCCCTTCTTCTTTTTTATGTTTGTTACTCTCTTGTAACACCTCTAATCTTCTGGCGCTCATATGACCTTATGCAGTTGCGAGCGACGCAAAACCTCTCCTTTAAAAAAACAAAACATTTTGAAGTCAGTTTTCGATGTTATCGGTGGATTTTCCTCCTAAAACAAAGAATTCAATCACTGATCTCTACTTCTGACAAACTACCAAGAGGGTAGTCTTGAGCGAAGTCCATGTTGGAGTTATCTTGTCCTTATGGTCTGGGCGCTCACTTGGACGTTGCTATGAGTCACCAGCTGTTGTTCAAGTTATTTTAAAGTTTAACGTCCTGACTTGCTGTGTCGCCGAAACAAATAACCATCTTGTTGCCTGGTTGCGCTTCTTGACTGTTCGGACAACATCCGTCCTTTCAATCATCAGGTCGTAACAACTTTTGCCACTTTTCGGACGGAAACTCCCACATAGGGCCGGACCAGAGACCTCTCCCGGTTGGTTTTCATTCAAACGGCGTCTAGGGGACATTTTTAAAGACCACCTGAAAGTCGACAATAAATACCACTTAAACGAGAAAACTCACTCCGTAGTCATGAAAAGTCGCGATGTTTTCTGTAGTTTTCTTTGCATCATTATTCAATTACTCAAGGTTGTGTGAATGATACTGAATTTAAAAAGATCCTATTCTTTTTTTTTTATGTCACTGTATTTTCTGGGGCTCTTGTGTAACTCACGATTTCTAAAAAATATATTAAGTCGTTTTGCGATTTTCAAAGAGTGACAAGCAATCACTCAGTTTAAAGTAACTCTTCCTGTTTAAACACAAAGTCGAGACCACCAGATACATCAAAAGTACAAATGCCAGAAAAGCGCTGTGATCCTTAACCTTTTTTAGCTGTGTGATATGTGAAGGGCGTCAAAATTCTCGATCACTTTGAGCCTGACTGAGTAAATATATCTTGCGACTTTTTGTTTCTTTCCTTGTTTGTTTTCATTTTAATAGCCTTCAACCAGTCCTAGTGGCGGGCGCTCCGTTTGCCTGGTGGTAACACGTTGGACTACGAAGCTGATGGCCCTGTTTCGAATCCTCAATGAGATGCTCTTGAACTTGGGTTGTCTTGGAAAGATTTTAAGTCTCTCTATCCATTTGGCTTGATCCTATTAGAGATGGACGTTATATTCAGAGACGGTGTTGAAAGAGGCGTTAAATCTGCACAGCAGAAACATAATCCCAGCAGTTGATTCGGAGCACAAAGGCAAGACACCGAGAAGGTCAGGCTCCCATTTCGCTGGACCGTCCATTCAGCTTGGTGTTCACTTGCACGCTCAAAAGAATTAAAATACAATGTACATGTGCAGTCCAAATGGTTTGTAATATTGTAATTTTAAGTGGTTTACAATATTTACGTTGGAATCTTTCTCTTACTTGAAAAAATATATGGCAAACGAGGGCTAAATCCCAGAAAAAAAATTAATTTCGAAAGCTTGAATACATGTGTGACGGGGAAACTTCCGATTAGTGATATATTCGGGGTTGGGGGGAGGGGATTGGTCTATTTTTTTAGAGCATCCGAGCGGAGAGATGACAGGGGAACCATGATCGCCGACTTCTGTTCTATATCTAGCACTTTATGGTGATGACACTTCAAACGACACACTATAGAACTCTTGAGACACGGGCTTCCTTGACCATGACAGGCTGAGATGAAATCTAAACAGCACCCAAGCAAACAGAAATGCTCGATAAAATCCACACAGCAAGATAAGCAAACTCACGTCTTTTGCGTGTGACGGCAAGGAGCCTAACAATTACACACATACACCCACCCACACACCCACACACACACACTCACAGACACCCACCCACCCACACACACACACACACACACACACACACATACACAT
>NW_004797629.1:8651-52280 GCF_000002075.1 Aplysia californica | reverse complement strand
TGTTCAGTGGCTGACGATAATTTTTATTTAGTTTCAGGTAAATACACATTAATATCTAATCAACGTTCGCAAAGCACTCGGGCGATTTGAAGGCGCTCTGAGAGACAATAGTGGTTCTTTGGTGTGTTGTCGCACTACAGAGACTTGTTCCTTCATCTTTGTTTATCATTCGGCTCGTATGTAAATCGCCCCTTTCACAATGTGAAACTTACCTGCGCGAGGCGCGAGGCGCGAGGCCATTTCGAACAGAGGCCTCCCGGCGGTGACGTCAGCCTCCGGGCGAATTCAGCTTTTGCACAGAGAGCTAAGAGGACGGCTTCTAGTTGCCAGTTGGCCTCTCTGTTACTTACGAAGGAAGGACACGTCTGCAGTACTAATACATATTATTTTATATATTATTCAGTTACATTCATCATTCAACCTGTCTCTCATTACTGCTTGTACTTCTATAGTTAGCATAATTATTTCTATTGAGTTTTAAGCCAACCGTGGTTCTCTTTGATGTTTTCTTCGTCACCTACTTCCCGGAGTTACCTTACTTAGCCAGGACCCTGGACCGGCGATCCTTCGTTCCGCCCAGTTATGTTATAGTTATAGAGGAAATTTTAACGAGGATAGGGAGGCAGAAGCGCCACGTTCGGCTGTCAGGGTCTGCGCCTAAAACAGTACAAACACTTCCTCCCCCGCCCGCTTCCTTCCCCCCCCCCTTTCCTCTTCTCCACCTTCACCCCAGCTGGACTCAAATTTCTATAATTAGCATTTGACACAGTTCTCTCAGAGAAGTGTTTGATCTGAGAGCAGAGAAGAGCAAAGAAAAGAAGAATTTTGCATCGGATGGGAAATTGCCGTGGGCTAAATTTGTTCAAAGTGTGTGTGGCTGTGTGTTTAATACAGAGTACAGTGTCTGATTCTAAACTTCAACTGCATGGGACAGCGTCATTGGTAAGGTATCAATTGACAGCACACAGGCTTCATATTTTTGCATAGCGATTGTGGGTCGAGACTTTGCGAGTGTGTGTGTGTGTGTGTGTGTGTGTGTGTGTGTGTGTGTGTGTGTGTGTGTGTGTGTGTGTGTGTGTGAGGGGCAGCTCGTAGGTCTAAAAAGTGGGCGTGCACAATTAAGCTATCGCAGGCTGAAGATTGTCAAGGGCATAGTAAATGAGATGATGTATAATTTAGGATCTTTGGGTTGATAAGGGAGGACCTCATGCTTTTATTTTCATTCTTTTTACTTGTCGCTTTGATTTTAAGAACTTGAAATCTGTTTGTTAGCGAACCATCAAATTCGTTCATCCTTCATGAGAACTAAACACTCCAGTAATAACTTTCAACACCCCACTACAAAACCATTCAAAGGCACAACCCATAGGACGGTGACTTAAGTATGTCACGTTCACTTCACTCAGGTTCACGGTCACAGAGACTCTTAAAATAGCGGCAAGACGATGAACCAATCACAATTCACTTGAGCACTCCGCTGGATTGCTCCGAGGCTCACATATTTTTGGCATTGAATAGCGTAGAGTCTATCGCATTTATTTTTAAACTGCATACTGTGGGCTTTGTATCGGCACTATTAGGCAGGAGCACATTTGAGATGTGCCGGCTTATTAATATTAATGTAGCGCCATGTAACTCGCTACGAGTGTCGTCATCGCTTGGGTTATCCCAAAGAGCGATTTATAGGTCAGGTTACCAGTGTTGAATACCCTATTGTGTTTAGTGAAAGCATGTGGACTTTGGCATGACATAGTAGATGTTTTACGGCGATATTGACATAGAAATGACAGTTACGGCGCCAACGAGGGCCTTGTTTTGATATTATATTTGGCTGGTGCTTGTTTCTTGCTTCTTTCATTTTATGTTTGTGAGTGCTTTGCGTAACAGAATATTTTTAAAAATTTGGGCGGCACTGCACGACCGTGCTCTATGGACGAACCGCGCCTAGTGTGTGTGTGTGTGTGTGTGTGTGTGTGTGTGTGTGTGTGTGTGTGTGTGTGTGTGTGTGTGTGTGTGTGTGTGTGTGTGTGTGTGTGTGTGTGTGTGTGTGTGTGTGTGTGTGTGTGTGTGTGTGTGTGTGTGTGTGTGTGAAAGTAGGTCTTTGGGTGACTTACAGGGAGCAGGGCTAAGAGGTTGTAGCTTCTCACTTTCAGTTTGTTTTCTACTGTACTGTAAAAAGTATTCTTGTTTCGTGCCGATTAAGTCAGTTTCTATCCATATTTCAGTGGCTTCAATCAACGTCTTGAAGCTCAGATTTACATTTTGAAGTTTGTAACGACATGGATTTTCTTCTATTAAACTTTTTAAAAATATATTACCCCCCCCCTCTCTCCCTCTCTCTCTCTCTCTCTCTCTCTCTCTCTCTCTCTCTCTCTCTCTCTCTCTCTCTCTCTCTCTCTCTCTCTCTCTCTCTCTCTCTCTCTCTCTCACCCACCTATCAACCCTCCCCCCACACACGCACAAAAAAACCTCAAGAGTACCGGTGGGTATAAAATTGAACGTCTGTCTGTCCGTATGTCTGTCCGTATGTCTGTCTGTCTGTCTGTCTGTCTGTCTGTCGGTCGGTCTATGTGTTGTAGGGGTGAAGTTATAAGGCGGGGGGGGGGGAGGGGAGGTATCGATGGGAATTACAGCCGGTCAGTTCTACAAACCACCAGCCGCCCCTGATATTCCTCCTTCTACTGTTCTTCACCTTCCTCTCCTCCCTTCGACCTTACCTCTCCGACTTCCAAACCCTCCTTCTCATCCTCCCCCCCCCCCAAAAAAAAACCCAAAAGTAATAACAAAGAAAATCAATAGCAAACAAAAGAAAGGATTCAAAACAAAACAAACAAAACTCTCAAACAAATAAAGCAGAAAAACCAAATCAAAACTACCAGGAAGACACGTACTCTTCCATCCTTAATTAGAGTCTTTCGTCATGATTGCAAGGTTCAAAAGGAAGGCCAGTGGAAATGTTGATTTGACTTTGAGGCCGCCATTTTCTGGGCGGATTTTTGTTCATGTGTACGCATGCGTAGATCGTTGGGTTTTTATTATTTTATCGGTCGTCGTCTGGTTTGATTCAGCTGGGCCTGTGCAAACAGGTATGCTTGGGTGTTTCGTTCAGAACTGCTACTACTACTACTACTGCTTCTGCTTCTACTGCTACTTCTACTACTACTAGTTCTTCCGTCTGAGCTGTTGCAGATGCCGTTTGGCATCGGTTCTGCAAATGAGAGAGAATACTATCCCAGTCTTGTTACTGTTAGTGGGTAGTTACGCGTGGTCGGCTACTTTGTTGTCGGTCAAGATCATCGCCAGTGGTTCTGTTCCGTTCTGTCAACCATGCAAGTATGACAGCGTTATGTTTGAGGCTTCTGGCAGCTGCTCTGAGTTACTTCCCTGATTCCAAAAGGCCAAGTGACTTGTGGCAGTCAGCAGTGCTAAATATAGACAATCATACTGTTTGAGCAACGCACATTAAATTATTTCGATAAAATTGTGGTTTTTATTCTAACAACAAATAGCAAAGTCAATTTGACAATTGGGGGCTCTCGGGATCTAGGGGTTACGGTGTTCGCCTCTCATACAATAGGTCCCGGGTTCGAAACCTGACAGCGACGGAAAAGTTTCTTCTCTAAAATGTTCTCGTTTCACTCCTTTCCTGTTCTCTAACCATGTTATGTCGCCTTCTTTCGTCTCCACTTTGTGCCCCCACCCCCACCCCTTTGCCCCTTCTTCTGAACTCCAGACTCTTTCTGCAACTGCTACTAATTGCCTCTTTCTTACTGCTGTCTTTTAGTCACACCCTTGATCTTAGGGTAGGTGAAATCCAACACCTAGCCTTCTCGGATAAGGGTAAAAAATTTGGGAGGTCTAGTGTGCTCGTTGCGCACGTTAAAGATCCCTTGGTGATCCAAAATCGATAAGAGTAGGCTTCGGCCGCCACCCGGGAAAAAATCAAAATAATTCCTACCAAATTGAAAATGTTTAATATGTCCTGAGCGCTTATATGACCTTATGCAGTTGCGAGTGCCGTAAAACACCTACCAAAACAAATCACTTTGAGAAATCTTTCCGAATTTTACTCATAAACGTGGTCTCACCATGTAAAAAGCCCTTTGCATTGCTTGGAGATAATCTGACCCATTGAAAAGTAAGCAGTCACAAAACTGCCAGTGAGTACACTGCAGCGATAGCTAAATCACATGAAAAAGAAATCAACATTAAAAGACTTCGCAGATTATAATAAATCCGCTATTGAAAATTTTGCATTTTTTTAGATGTGGTCAGTATATAAAAATCAATGTTTTGGCTGTACAGATGTGTGATTCAGAAATGTGGAAAACAAACAAATCGATTCAACAAATATTTAAAAACTTTTAAAGAAAAAGTGTACGAAGAATTGTAGCAATGACATGTTATGAATTTATCCCAAATTCTGGAGTGTTGGAAAGAGCTGGGATTGGCGATATAAACACGACCAAAATAAGGAGAAGATTCAAATACTTGGTACATGTTTTGAGAATGTCAGGGACAGGATTGCCCTATCAGACATGGCTTTGGAGACCAAGTGGAAACACACACACACACACACACACACACACACACACACACACACACACACACACACACACACACACACACACACACAGACTGAACGCCATTATACCATAATGCCCATCATAAAGCCAGACAAGCTGAGTGGAAGAGCTTTTTTTTTCCTGTTTCCCCAAAAATGTGGAATTCAATCCCAAGGAGCGTATCATAACATCGTCAGAGAGAGACAGTGAGTGACTATGCCTGCTCAAGACAGACACACAATGTTGCGGAATCGTTTCATTCCTGCTGCATTAACGACCTAGGGTGTGCGGAGAAGAAGTTACAGTTTTTGGTTTTGTTGTCCTACCAATGTATGGCGTCGTCGAGGAAACGCTCGGCTAAGACCGAGAAGCCTTTATTTAGGATTGATGCTGTTAACTCACTTGAGCCTATTCCCGTGTATTTACGGGATGCGCTTTATCGATCTTTATCTCCTGTATTTTACGGTTACAAGCTACGGGAAGCAGCGACCCTACAGTTGACCCATTTATTTCGTTTTGTTAAAAATTTGGTGAATTTATGTAATAATAATAATAATAATAATAATAGCATTTGTATAGCGCATATCCCCGCTCAACAGCAGGCTCTATGCGCTTTACACTATATTAGTACCCCAGCAGACCATAGAACACTCCGAAACATTCTCAGCTTCCCGAGAAGCATACAGTGCAAGCAGCTGATTAAGCGCTCAGACACTAACGAACTGACAAGATCTTTCGCTGTTTATAGCCGGGTACCCATTCCCACCTGGGTGAAGTGAGGAAAATTCGTGTAAAGTGCCTTTCCCAAGGACACAACGTCGGGCCCCTGAGGGGATTCGAACCCACGACCTTACGGTTGCGAGTCCGAGAGCCTAACCACTAGGCCACCGACGATACTAACGGACTAAGTCAGTCACCCCCGGATTGCGATAGATGATTTTATTAAAAATGGGGCACAAAAAATTTGCGTAACCCCCAGACATTGCCATTTCAAAATATTGATAAAATATAGACTATTTGGACTAATTAAATGCAGTTTTCTTTTTCTGTAAGAGCATTTTTCTCTTTTTCTTGTTGCATTTTTTAATTATGATAGATTAGCTTTATCAGTCTGTTTGTGGTTAACACTTAAATATACCCCAAAAGGCTGCAATGGTTATTGCGTGAAAAGTAGCTCAAGCTCAAGGGAGTTAAGGAACATGCGACGACACGCCGTCGTCAATATGCAAGACCGCATGAAAGAATAACAAGGAAGCTCCCGTACTCAAAGGGTACGTGTTTGCCAGATTCGAATACTAACAGCGACGGAAAATCGTCCTCAACCCAAAAAAACATTTGAAGATTCTCCTTTCACTTTTTCCTGCTCTCTAACCCTGTTCTGTCGTCTGCTTTCGTCATTGTGTATCTAGCTTACGATTATTATTGTTTATATTGCTGCTAATTTATATTACGCATTGTAAGCCTATGTGTGTGTGCACGCCCTTGTATGTATGTGTGTGAGTGTGTGTGTGTGTGTGTGTGTGTGTGTGTGTGTGTGTGTGTGTGTGTGTGTGTGTGTGTGTGTGTGTGTGTACACGTGGTGAAAAACCAAACCAATGTGCCAGGATCTGGAAAATAAAGATGTATCTTATCTTATCTTATCAAATTTCAGCTCTCCCACCCCACCCCTTTCCCCCATCTCTGGATTTTGCACTCTTTCTGCAGCCTTTTTACTGTTACTAATTGACTCCTTGTTACTGCTGTCTTTCAGCCAGACCCCTGATCTTTGGGGAGGTAAGATCTAACACCTAGCCTTCTTGGGTAAGGGCAAAAAAATCTCGGAGGTCCCGTGTGCAAGGTAAAGATCCCTTGGTAGTCATAAAATTGATATGAGTAGGAATCGGCCGCCACCTGGGCAAAATTTAAAATTATTTCCTACCAAACAGAAAATGCTTAAGGTGTGTCTCGCGCGCTCATAAGGCTTAAAGCTTGAGAGCACAACCTTACCAAACATGTTAGGATGACACGGAGACATATGGTTGTTGTTACGGTCCAATTAAGGGCTATTTGGAAGTAAACGCACCAACTTTTGCGAAGGGTGCCCTCCGAAAAAAAGCCTCTCTTTTTTCCAGAATGGAATATCAAGCGTTATCGATTCCTTAGATATTCAGGTTCTCAAAAGTGGACAACGTTCAAAATCGAATTTTTGACTCAAATATCGTGTTTTGCAGACCTATGACATGCCTTTAAAAAAAACAACAGCAGAACAATTCATGGATCCTGTACAGACGATCAGCCGCTTGCTTCCGCGGTCAACCAAGTGGACTGTCTTTTATTTTGTAGACAAATTGCCCTGGCATATGTGTTCAGATACAGAAATGGGCGCTCACATGACCTTATGCAGTTGCGAGCGCCGTAAAACCCTCTACTAAAAAAAAATACAGAAAAGCCGGACATGTGTGCTCAGATTCAGGCAGAATGAAAAGAGCGCTTCAATGTGAAGTAAAAAAGGATGCAGGAATTGCATTTCTTGATGTACCTGCCAACTCAGAGGAGATGCAGATTTAGCAAAGGCAAGACATGTACCCAGACCTGCACTCTGTATGAGAAATGGTTTAACGTTGGAATTTTTCTTGCACCCAGTTTTGAAATCTATTCTCCATTAATTCTGTTGCAAAACATTATCATTTTGAAATTTCAGTTATTGTTACTGTTTACATTTTTGTAAGCTGACTTTTTTCACATCTTCACGTACCCTTTCTTGCATAGCGTCCAACTCGTTGGGCAAAATTGAAATCGGTAATTACTAGCGAAATGTATGTTTTTAAGAAGAAAAAAAGGCTATGGTAACTTTCACAACAGTCTGAAAAGAAACTTTTGTGAAAGTAAGGCCTTAAGCATTGCGGGGTCAAAATCAGGGTTGCGTTTTTATTAGAAATGAACAACTTCTTCAAATTGGCCGTGTTTGGTCGAAGTCGGTCACTGGGGCCTGACCCTGACCCGAGACAAATTGAAGGTAATTGTCAGTCCACTTTGCTTACCTGACATCATCCTTTAGTTGCACGAATGAACCATCTTGATTCTTGACCCCTCGAGGCCTTGAGGGAAAATCAATAGCCCCCGTTTCGAGGTCAGTTATTTTTCAAAACATCAAATTTTTAGATCATGTTACCCAGTTACAAGTTCCTGGCGCCTTAGCGCCAGTTTTTCCGACGATCACGTGAATGGTAGCCAACAGCAGACTTACCACCGAAACTGTAGCGAGAAGGTCATTATCGAGGTAGTTCAAACAAGAAGTTTGTCTTTTCAGCTTTCAACAAAACTGTGCTGATAGCGTCATAACAAAACAAAACACTCAAACGAGGCATGCATTGTTGTTATCTTGTCTCGTGCATTTCTCATAATAATATTATTGAAATTAGAATATCATATTTTGATTGTTGGTATACATAGGTGTTTTGCTGAGCTCTCTCTCTCTCTCTCTCTCTCTCTCTCTCTCTCTCTCTCTCTCTCTCTCTCTCTCTCTCTCTCTCTCTCTCTCTCTCTTTCTCTGTGTCTCTCTATCTCTCTTTTCCCCTCTCTCCACTCTCCTTATTTCTCTCTCTGTCCTTATTTCTCTATCTCTCACTGTCTCCGTATGGCTGTCTATCTATATGTTTACCTTCTCAAGCCCTATATCTTTATATCATCCCGGGTATATTCATTGCTCGCCACTAAGCCTCTCCACTCTCGCATCCCCCTCCCTTTTTCCCCTCCCTCTCTCTTTTGTTTCTCCCTCTCTCCCACTCTCTCTCTCTCTCTCTCTCTCTCTCTCTCTCTCTCTCTCTCTCTCTCTCATGCTAGTCATCTCTAACCATCTAAAGCACATCTATTTAGCATCTGCACAACATTGATTTGTTGAATGTAGGAATTGCTTCCAAACGTCAGCATCAGAATTATACCAATATTGGACGAGACCGTGGGGATACAGACACAGGGTACTTGATTTGAGAGTTTGAGCTCGCTCCCCCCTGAGGTGAGGTGATACAACATGATGTGTAAGTTGTGCCCTCTCGACTTGGGCTCGAGGATCCTGTGTCAGAATCTCCGCAAGTTTAATACGACGCAAAAAGATTTAAGAATCTTCGGGGTAAATGATCAGGGAGCAGAATGCTGCTCTTTTAAAGTCCATAACCTGTTTGTCCATTTACGACGTATAACCCGCTTACGAATTCCCCAACATACCTGCCAATGTACTGTTTACCTAAATAGGTCCTCTCGACACTTGTTTTGGCGCGATAGAATAGGCTAGCACTAACAATGTCACTTTAGCAGAGACTGTGCCACCATTTCGGAACTTCACGGTGACATTAAAGATGGTTCCAGTAGGGAACTGGACACATGGTGCCCACGTCCCTCTTGACTCATTGGAGAAGAGGAATATAAGACTAATGCTAATATTACATAAACGCAATCCCACATCATCACTCATCACCACCATTATTTATTCTAAAATCATCGTTACTCTCAGATCCTTGGCTTACATCTATATTTCTTGAAACTCATCTGTAACAGTTACATGTAATACTAAGTAGGCACATAATACACGATTGGACACTATCATACGCACTTTTACCTACTAATCAGGTGGCGTCAATCTCATATAAATGGGTAAAGGACCCAAAAAAAAGTGTTTTCCTGAAAACTGTATAATGTATTATTACATGTATAAAGCTGTAATCCCTTCCACCCCCAATTTCTCCCCTTCCCCGCCAAAAAGAGAAGCACGAACATCTTTGTTTTGACACAACCAAAGCCTGAAACCCAACACCCTCTAATGTTGTAAATACCTAAATACCACACGTATAAACGTTGTGTTTTATGTACTATGAAATTTAACACTAACGAATGATTGAAGCTTTCTTTTTTTCATATCGTACTTGTTAATTTTATCCATATCGCACAGAGCCACACAATGTGCTAAAGTAGAACAACAAGATGAGGCAATAGACCAATGGAGGAGAGCTCGATGACCCAATAGAACTAGAAGGTCTGTATCTACTGATAACAGTCGCTTTGAAGGGAAGAAGAGTTTTAGAGCTCTTAATGATTAGAATAACAACAGTGATGACGTCAACTGAGTATCGGTATTATGAAATGCTAAGGCCTGCATCCGACGATAACAATAGTCCATATATGTGAAAATGTCTAAATTTTGATGTCAATATATAGGATCAAACTGAATATGTGAAGAAGCAAATGGGTTAGGAGTCAAAGTAAAACTATGCAATTTGTTTTCACAGTGAAGAAAACACAAGGAACAAAAAAGGTTTGATTTACACAGTCATACATTAACCATATTAGATTCGGAAAAGCGTAGGTTTTGCCGAATATTCTTAATGATAGCTAGTGTACGTTTTTAAGACCCCCTTTCAATTTTCAAGATCTTTGGGGTTGCAGAGGCACATCTGGTGAAATTAAATATACCTGTAGTTGGGGGGGGTTTTGTAAGAGAAGTTGCCATTGCCAGTCAGTTAATTATCTGGGAGTCCTCACAAGTTCTTGTGAAAGCTTCTACAGACCATAATCTAACATGTTTGATTTCCTGGGTCAAATCGAAATCGTACAAGTAAATAGAGTCAAATTCTCAATTTGAAACATTCTGTTGGGAACTTGGCCAATTCGAAGGTTATCTCCGCTTTATGAGCAATAATATCAGGATACGTGAGAATCTTCCCCACTAGAGTCTGCATTTTCTTTTTACAGGACTATTTATTTGATAGACTTAATGTGAGTTCTGACTAAGACCGGAATGTATAGGTACCAGCTAGTCAATTGTCGTCAAACAATGTCTCGGGAAAACATAATATCATTGCTAAAGTAGTGGCTTGGTTACCAGACTCTCAGCTACAAAGGCACAAGTTTCGCCTGAGTTTATAGCCTCCTGTAATGTGTGAAGAACAACGAGAGTTGTGTAAGTTTATTATAAATTATTTACTTCATTTACCCACCAAATGTATAGATAAGGTGCCATACATTTCGGCATACAAAAGATCACGTGTCTCATTAAATATAACCCTTCCCATTGTACCCTTTCAATGTTGATCCAGGTCCTCTAAACTATCCTAAACTATCTGTCACTCACCCTCATTCGGACAAGCACGTATATACATTATCAATAATTGGGATACGTTACACATTTATTGTGTTATAGCTAGTTTTGGTGTTCCAAAGTACCGTGTAAAGTGGTTTCATTGTGTTGTAATGACTCCACTCGCCCCGGGACAGTAAGTAGCCAAGCAGGTCAACCCACAATTTTAGTCATCGTACTTATCATTCTAAGAGGCAATCCGGTTGACAGCTCTAACTGATTCATGAAAGAAAAAAATACCTGCATCCATGAGATAAAAGTAGGCTAAACAGGGTATGTTAAACTAAAGTCAACTAAACCCTATATTGCATAATATAACAATTTTCCATTCTAAAAAACTACTAAGGGGTGAAATCATCTTATATGACCAAAAGGTAGGCGCCCTCTGAGTGGTTTTAAGAAATTTTGATTTTTGTTATGTAATACAGGTACGTTGCCTGAAGGCAACACTATGCAACATCGCACAAAAAATACATGAAAAAGAGGAGATGGATACATTTTCTTTCTCTTTTTTCCACGCTTTATTTGATTTGGTTTTTAATCTACAATACACGGAATTGATGGAAACAGTTGCTGGATGATGTAAAGCAAAGATAAACACTACACTTGAGGCACTGCACTTTTGGAGTGCCCTTGCAGCCCGGCCTCTAGCACCGTCCCTCTTTCTGAAAACACTGATCAATGACCAATGCCATCAGAGTGGATTGTGTTGTCTGGGATGGGAGCCATAGGCCCTCTCTTGGCTTTTGCAGCCAGCTCATGTCCATGGTCAAGGAAGGGCGGCCACGCTTCACCCCCTCCAACTGGTTTTCCCTCCTTGGTCAGACACCAGGCCACCCTGCTTGCTTTTGAAGGCCATAAGTGGAAGCTGGTCCTTGGCGCTGACACCCAATAAAGCCATGCTCTTCCTGTAAAGCTGCCAGGCCCGAACCAATGCTGTGTCTAAGAGGTGCCAAATGATGCGGTGGTAATATTTCTTTGACCGTGCAGGGATCCTGCCCAGGGCCAGCGGACTATCCAGGGCATCCACATCACCCATACATTTTTTGTAGGTAGTTTTTGTCTGTTGGTAGAGTACATCCTAGCAGCCTACTAGCACGAGCCGTGCCCATACAACCAATCTGGTGGCTGTGAAGAGTGGTGAAGAGGACAGACGAGGTGAACCAATTGTCTGTCAACAGTATGCCACGCGCCACGAGGGATTGGCTCAAGCAGTTGCCATCGTCATCATGGGATTTGGCTC
Source organism: Aplysia californica (assembly GCF_000002075.1). Taxonomy (NCBI): domain Eukaryota; kingdom Metazoa; phylum Mollusca; class Gastropoda; order Aplysiida; family Aplysiidae; genus Aplysia; species Aplysia californica. The sequence goes on along the minus strand of NW_004797629.1, from coordinate 40,363 downwards.
CTATGCATTATCACCATCTGAATCTGATGACAAGTCATAGTCATCAGAGTCATCTGGTATCGGTCTCACCCTGTGCCGAGTTCCATAAAACCGTGCTTGATCCATGAGGAGATCAAAGCTTGAGACTGAAAAAAATAGAACAATATGAAATTTCTAGATTCTAAAACTATTATAAACCTTTTTCAAATTCAAAAATGTTTAGATAGCTAGATATTTAGGCCTATAATTTGTGCAAAATAGCCATCATGTTACAAACATTATTTTCAAGAAATCATCCTCAATGAAAGCAGAGATCATCCTAAAAAGGCCCTCAGTGCAGTCATGGGAGTTGAATTTCCCAAGCATGAGTAAATTTGTCTGAATACCTAAGTATATGAAGCATCATCCATCCACAGAATGTATACTGTTGCCTACAGGCAACATAACAAACGTGACCTAACTGCCACCTCCTCAACTGTATGTGCACGGTGTTGCCCTGAGGCAACAACGCTTTGTGAAAAGGGGAAGCCTCTCTGCTAGATCTAATCTATACACTCTGAACACTTGTTATGAAAGCAGCAGTCATGCATCATTCTATGATTTTTTATGAGGAGAAGCTTAGATTACCTTTTATCATAGAGAAATGGAAGTCCAAAAACTGCTGTCCACTGTTCAGGTCGATTTGACATTCTTCATGTCAAAAGAGTGCTTGTAAACAAAGGCTCAGGGCACCCAAGCATTGCCTGACTGCTGGAAACTACCTTCAAATTCAATGGCTCAGATCAGGGGAAACAACCAGGGAAAAGTTTTGGGAACTGTAGTTCTATTATTGATATGTTGCTGAGGGCAACACTATGCAATAAATGGTTTTAAGCGCACATAAATATTAAGAAGAGAGTAAACATACAGATGCTAACACAAAAACATAACCCACATACCAGCAAAATTTGTATCTCTATCTATTCCCCTTTACCTACTCGTCTTGGCCCAGTAGTTTAGGTAGTAATACTGATAATGATTGCCACCACCATAGTTTGAGACTTCGTGGAAACTTTCGACATGCGGTGGCACTATAAAGATGACTCCACGCGGGAGCGGGACAGTGGGTGCCCACCTCGTGACTCGAAAGATGTTCACGATCTGACCAATTAACTACTAACCATTTGTTGTAACAACTAAACACAAAAGTGCCTGAGGATAGAATCGGGCAAGGTAAAAAATGGCCTCCTGTGCTTCCCGACGGGCCTCAAGCCACCCTCTTGGGCGGGTTCTCACCTCTCGATGAAGTTTGATGTTCATGCGGATGGCTTCACGTACTTTGCGTGTTTCCCAGCACTTTGTTCTCCTGTCTGGCTTTACTGTTCCAACGTTGTTGTTATTGTTCTTGATTTTATTATTGTTGTTAAAGCTGTTTTGTTGTTGTTAATGCTGTTTACTGTTGTTACTGTTGCTGCTGTTGTTGTAATTGTTACTATTTTTTGGCCAAATGATCAGATTTCAGTTTTCAAATCTCAAGGTAACTTTATATTTCGCAGTAGAAAAATTGGAATTTGTTTCTGTTGGCCTCAAGAGTAACGACATATATGTGGGCCACCTAGCACTTGTTCTCTCTACTGCGACTGTTTTCTAAATATACATATATGTTCAGGAGATAGCTGGACAGGAGATAGTTATCACACCTGTCAGAATGGCCGTGCTCCTCTGTTGGTGTCACACTCCTTACCACAACAAGTCTACATCTTCCCCGATCTTTTCTTTGATATTATATCATTTCATGAAGTTATAGACAACTGTCAGATTTTACGTTTTCAATACACGATGTAGGAGGTCTTCTCTAATTTCTCATTGCTTCTATTTTGCCCTGTAGTTCAGTTGTCATCTGGTCTTTATGTATCTTTCTGTTTGCATGATCAAGGTATTTGAGTCTCCTTTTGATGATCTTAGAAAGCATACTACCCTGTGTATCAAGTTCCTAAGGACACTTGCATTTGTTCTTTTATCTGTCCATTTGACCTGAAGCAGTCTTCAGGCAAAGTGCTGAAGAGGGAACCCACACTGAAGTACTTGGGCATCACGTTTGATCGCACCCTCTCTGGCAAAGATCATATCACGAGAACAATCTCCAAGGCGAGAAAAGGCCTAACAGCCCTTAAGATGATGGCCAGAGCTAAGATGAGCCAAAAAATCCTTGTCACCCTCTATCAGACACTGGTACTCTCTGTCGTAGAGTACGGGCTCGGACTCTTGACCCTATCAAAGGCGCAACTGCAACGACTCGAGGTGTTACAAAATGAAGGAATGACTGCAATCCTGGGGTGCACACGAGATACCTCAACTGAAGCAATGAGATACTTCCTAGACTTCCCATGTGCGGACGAGAGGCACAAACTGGCACAAGTCCAAGCCTTTCTGCGAGTCAGCGTAGACGAGACGAACCCTCTACATACGAAAGTGGGACGGCAGATGACATCAAGGCTAAAGAGGGGCACAGAGTGGATGACACAAGCCACGAACGCCATCAACGAGTGCTGCCAGATACAAGACATTAGGAGAGGCAGGGATTGGGTTGTAGTCGATGATGCGCTCGGAGAGTACACAACAGTGAAGGCAACATTGGGTAGAGAATGTCGCAACTGGCCACTTGGCAACTGGCCACTTGGAGCTACAAACGCTGAAATTGAAGCCCTGATAGAAGAGCATAGCGACATGGAGATGCTGTGATCTTCACGGATGGATCAGTCAACAGAGGAGTCAAATCAGGCTGGGCCTTCAGTGTCAGAGTTGATCGGGTAGTAGTGAAAGAGCAAAGTGGAGAAACTGCACTGACAACATCAGGTATGTGTATGGAGATTAAAGCCATAAGTGAAGCTCTACAGTGGAACAAGAACACTAGCCATCAGCGAGCAGTAATCATTACTGACTCAATGAGCACGCTACATAGGGTACAGAAAGGGGTGCTGTATGTGGACTGGAAGACTACGATCAGGGAGAGCAGCCTGGAAAGAGTGGCCTGGATCTTCTGTCCGGGTCACGCGGGGGTAACCGGCAACGAGAGAGCAGACAAACTAGCTGGAGAAGCAAAAGTGGGAGGGAATTTGACACTGGACCCACCAACCGTCCTAACCGCTGTAAGGGAAAATTTGAGGAAGAATAGGGCGGATAGCGGTTCCCACACTCTAGGGAGACTGAAGGAGAAGGGGATCCAAAGAGGAGAGGGGAAACACAGCCATCTGTGCGGACCAGTCCGACGGATCTCCAACCAGATCATGATGGAAACTATAAGTAGACAGACTCTGGGGTGGATCCTGAAGAGGGGGGGGGGGGAGAGCAGAGATGGACATGCTCCGACTGCAGTGGCCCCAACACAGTGGACAAGTAAGTAAGTACAAGTAAGTAAGTCTTCTGTAAACCACAATAATGTTTTTTAAACAGCATGACCTACTTTTAAGACTACTTAGTATTACTTACGTGAAAGGAAAAGGGTAAAAAACTCAAAGGACTAGATTTTATACACAATCTAAAAGTGGTTCATTATTTTTTTTATTTTTGATCGTCAGTACTGTGGTGTTGATAGTCGTGTGGTTAGGCTACCGGACTCGTTTTCGTGAGGCTGCGGGTTCGGGGGTTCGAGCCTCAGGCCCGACGTTGTGTCCTTGGGAAAGGCACTTTACACAAATATTCATCACTTCACCCAAGTGGGAATAAGTACCAGCCATAGACAGCGAAAGATCTTGTCAGTATGTTAGTGTTTTAGCGCCTATAAAATGGCAACTTCCTGGGGGAACAATATAGATTTAAAACGCATAGAACTTGCTGATGAGTAGGAATTTGCGCTATACAAATTAATGCTATCTATTATTAGTATCATTATTATTGAACGTACGAGGCTCCTTGGTGGACACAATTGGTAAAAGAACTCTCTCGGTAAAAAAGTCATTAATATTATTATTTATCTTTACTCTTTACAATTAATTGGTTTAGCAACGCTTGCAATAACGGATTCACCAGCAGCTATGTTGCACTGGTTAGGCCTTCTGCGGTTGAACGAAAAAGACATGAATTCGATTCATGTGTGGGAAGTTTATGTCATCGGGCATCTCCATCTTTTCACGGAGATGCTGTAACTCCCTCAGTCCGGGTTTGCTCTGACAGACACGGGCGAAGCATCCTGCTTCCTAAATTATCTTAACTCTTAGCATGCAGAGTGCCAATTCAGTTGGCATACGGCATCACTTGGTTGTTCAAAGACGTAACAAAAATCTACAAACCTACATCAAATTCATCAACTATATAATTATACTGAAAGTTATTACTTGGATCATTTATTTCTATTCAATTTGGTGTTTATTTTACGCAAATAGGTTAAATAGGAACGTAATTATAGGGACGTAGGTTATCCTGAAAAATTGGAAGCCAAAATTGGCAGCGTACAATGTTTTTCCCTACACTAAGAGTTAATTATTGTGTCGATGGCGATGAGAAACGTTTGCACAATCGACTAATAACAATGTCCTGGGGAAATTTCCATACCTAATCCACTATTGATGCTGATGTTGACATCATAAAATTAGACCATCTTGACCTCTGCTTACACTGACACAGTCGTCTGATAGGGAAAATCCAACCTGAGACCCCCTGTCATTATGAAAAGACAAAGTATGCGTACATATGTTCATCTACTGAACTAACATAATAACTTCTGTCCATTTACTGACCTAACATAATAAAAGATGACAAATGACATATTTGTATAGTACGCATTCCCTGTCAAAAGTAAGCTCTATACATTTTACAATCTATATGTGAGGCAGCGTGGTGAAACAGATTCTCGTCAAAATATCGAAAATGGAGAAACAGGCATTTTTCGGCCAGTTTGGAATTTTTTTATGAATCTGTACTTTTTCGCTTAACCTCTTTTAGGCCCATATAAAAGCACATTTCCTTGTGAATGGTATCGAAAAAAATTGATTAAAGACACAAATTCAGTTTTCAAAGACTCTTTAGCTATTCGAGTTACCAAACTTTGGTGGCCATTTTCTCGTTCATTTCACCAATGGAAACAGGGGACCTCATTTCCTTGAATCTCAAATTTCTATTCAAGGTAAATGAATATTTTTTCCATTGGAAGCAAGGCAAATAAAACGGCTTTCAGATGATACCAATAACTCCACATGCCCAAAATTGACGAGCGCCTGATTCCACCGCGTCGTGACACCTATTATTACCCCAGAAGACTCTAGAACACTCAGAAACATTTTCGCCTTTCTTGAAAGCATACCGTTCAAGCAGCAGATTAAGAACTCAGACACTAACAAACTGACAAGTTCTTTCGCTGTCTATAAGCGGGTACCCATGCCCACCTGAGTTAAGTCTGCAAAATGTGTATACAGTGCTTTTCGCAAGCACACAAAGTCGGGCTCCTGACGGGGTTTGAACCCATGACCTTTCGCTTGCGAGCCCAACAGCCTTACCAATAGGCCACCGAAACCACACATAATATTACTCTTTGCCACCAACGTCCCTTTCTTCTGCTCGAAGTATTATAAATACTTGTCCCCCTCCCCCCTTTTTCATTAAAATTAGCATCTGGCAACCCGGCTGATAAGGGGAGGTTAATCGTTTTTGTTTTGTTGGTAATGGGGAGTTTTCCGCGAGGGAGGGACAGAGCAGGCTTCAGTCACAGTGCGGAAAGTCAACGTAGACTTTGTTTGAGGCCAATTAAATGTTTGTTCATTGTTGAAAGAAAGGGCTTTCAAGTTTTCTGTGTCGTGCCAAAGTTCCGTAATATGGTGCCGAAACCCGGGACTTTCGTTAAAGTCGAGAACACTCGATCGAATCTAGATCTAGATCTAGATCTTGTCTAGCTCTGTCCCAAACACTAATCGCTTATTGTCACAGCCGATTGGTTTCAATATTTGTCGATATATACATCTTTCATAATGATCGTCATAAAAAACAAGTACAAGTCGGTGCCTGGCTGTGGTTTTGGCCTAGGCTAAAGTAAATTCTTTCATTTTCAAGTCTGCAGATCTACACAGTCTACAGGGTGTATCAAAACGTCATCTTCGGATAATCATCCAGGTATCTGAACTCTAGCCTTGGAATGCCAACGGGGACAAATTTGGTACCAATTTTTAGACCCCCTCCCCCGGCTAATAGAAGCATTATTAACTAAGTCAGGCTATGTCACCCTCGAACCAATGAATAGACACTTCCTTCTGAACTGGAAAAGTCAGCAACTCTCCTTTTTTGTTGACCAAGACACTCCACAATGGCTGCCTCATCACATTGAAACCAGCTAGCAATTTCAGGTGAGTTTTCGATACAAATTCAATGATACTATTGCTGCAAATGTTTGATTATGTTTCTATAGATTGAACTTCATTACAGGACTAGCGTGTCCCTTGTTTCATGGTACTGTAGGAAGTAGATCAAGTGTCAAATTTTATGGTTCCAAATTTGGTACTCTGGGCATTTGTCTTCACACCAAGATTTTCTGGGTGGTTCCAAATCTGGTACTTTGGACATTCATGGTATATTTTCATGCATGTGTTTGAACAGAAGAATTTGAATCGATGGTTTATCTAGCACAATCAAATCTGTGTACATGGAGAGGGAGTGTATGGTGTAATGTGTTAACAAAGAGATGGCTGAAAGAACTGAAAAACTAAACCATAATTGGTGGCAATTGTACTAATCAAAATAATAATATCCTATACCTTCCACAGATATCGTCAACATGCCAAAGAGACAACCCGTCAAGAAAAAGCTGTCCGTGAATGATGTACTTAATGTGCAATTGATTGATAACTGATGTGTGTTTTGTGAATGGGTGAGGCAGTGAAGGATTTTGTGTAATCTGAGTAGTGTCATGTGTGTTTGAGGATGGTGTTAGTAAGATAATATAATTGATAAAAACTCTTGTTGTTGTCAATTACTTTTGACTAAAGACCTAATGATGGTCCTGGTGATAAAACAGAGCACTGACTTGAAAACGAAACTTTCTATTTATTTATTCATTTTGCTAAAATTGGTCATATGTGAGGCAGCATGGTGGAATTAGCCTCTCGTCAAATAAATAATCAAAATGAAGAAACTTGCATTTTTCCGCAGGTTTTTGAATTTTTATTAAATTTTTGTTTTTTGGCTCAACACATTTCGTGCCCATTAAAGAACTCATTTCTGTGTGGATTGTTCTGAAAAAAAGATGATTAAAGAAACAGAAAATGTAAATTTTCAGTTACCACGGACTCTCAAGCTAAGGAAATAACTAACCTTTGCTAAAAAACAGGTGACCCCCAGCTCCTTCTTTAGTAAATATCTCGACTTGTATTCAAGATAAATGGATACTTTTTTCATCCAAATAAAGACAAGTGAACAAACTTTAAGATTATACCAATAACACTACAAGCCCAAAAATTGACGAGAGCCTGATTCCACCACACTGCCTCACATTTGATGATTGTTGCCCAGAGTTCTAAATTTGGAACCAGCCAAAAGCTGCTCAGTGCAGAAGGGTTCCAAATTTGGAACCATGCTAAATTTTACACATAAAGTGTTGAAGAACTGAAACCATCCTGTTATTGATTGTCTACAATGTTTATAACTGATAAAGGCCCCAAAAATTATTGGGGGGGGGGGAGCTTTCATACCTTGGGCATTCCAAGGCTAGATCAAAGTAAGCCTCTGCTTATATTAGATCAGAGATCGGTTTTACTAGATTTATTCTTCTGAATCTTGTACAGTGGAACTCGGATATAACGAGCTCGGATTCAACGAGAACTCGGATTCAACGAGTACTTAAATCAACCAGCTCGGATTCAACGAGGTCGCTTCCAGGGTAAACAACCCCGGCAGACGTGGATTCGCTCAATTTTCTCCCATAACGAACTTAATCTGTTCCCGGAAACCATCCATTGCATCGTGAACCCTTATTCACTTAGCCGATTACATGCGACCAATCAGCGGCCTTTTCCCATATCAACACATGCGTTGTTGGCACGCGCACGTGTCTACTCTAGCGCGTGTCGGGGTCGGATGGGCGACCTGAACACGGGTGGCTGTGTGTGAGTGTCCGAGATGGGGGCGCACTAGCGGTCCGGGCGTTGAACGTCGCAGATTCAAACGCGTCACGAGTCACAGTCGTTTTTTCCCCCGGCAATTGACCATTATTACAATGATAAGCTAGTCTTGACGTAGATCTACGTAATGAATTGTGCGCTGGTCTATGTAATCAAAAGTTGCCGTATGCTAGGCTCTACACAGCAACACAACTTTTTGGTAAACTATGGAGATGACACAGGCGTGTGCATTTGAACAAATCGGTGTTTGTTTGTTTTTACACAGCTCATAATGTGCAGGCATTTCAGGCACTACTTGTGACTTCTCTTTATACATTACTTGCTCGGTGCTTGCAATTATCTACACTATACCGTGTGTTTGCTATAACGAACACTCGGATTCAACGAGATTTTAGGTCAGGCCCGGCGACCTCGTTGAATCCGAGTTCCACTGTAGATCTAGATCTACTAAACACGCCATGGAAGAAAACACTGTAACGCTAGAACAGGCTCATCCCCTTCGCACATCAGCCAAGAGCTGGCTCTCACGAGAAGCTAACAACCTTCAGACTTTATTTGATGCAACTGACAAGGTTCTGTTTCAATTGAAATTCACCATCAGTCAGTTCGAAGCAAGATTGGAAAATTTCGATAACGCCCAATCAAGAGTGGACTACATGTACGCTGTTTGTATAGTTTTCCTCAAAGCACAAGAGGTGGTATGGTCCAGTTTGAGACCACCTAATGAAGCTGCTTTAGACCTGGACCGTGTTCAGTAGCATCGTCAAATGCTCACCACTCGACCCAAAACACGGCAAAGCTCCCGAAACTGGAACTTCAGAAGTTCAGTGGAGAAGTGACAGAGTGATCTTCGTTTTGGGACAGATTTGCGGCAGTTGTACATACGTCATCTGGATTGGTCCAGGTCACGAGGTTCACGTGTCTCCAATCTCTTCTAAAGGGAGAGGCAGCAGCAGCAATTGGACGCCTGCAGACTACTGCTGAAAACTATAAGACTGCTATCGATATTTTACATAAGCGTTTTGGCAGAAAAGAGCGTATAATCTTTGGTCACAATAGTCAACTGCTTTCTTGTCAACTTCGAAAGAGGGACACTTGTGTTTGGGCTCTGCATGACGAGCTGCAGGCCCATGTCGGGGACATTAGGGATCTTCGGGGACATTAGGGGTCTTGTCATTTTTCAGTCAACATGTGGAGTCATCCTCACTCCACTCGCCCTTCATCGGTTTCCTTCGGAGGTTCGCCTGGAGTGGGCGAGTGTTGGTGGGGGAGGGGAGGGCGAGCGTTTCCTCATGGGTTTCCTGGGCGACGGGATTGGGGGACGAGGGAGGGGGCGCATCGTCACCTCGTTCCCTCCAGCGATGCATCATCGACATTGGCCGAGTCCTCTTCGGGGGAGAGGGCGGGGGGGGGGCATGCGGGAGCGGCACTGTCCGTCAGCGCTGGGTCAAGTGCCTCGGATTCACCACGTACTCATGACAGGAAAACGGGGGGTGTTTTCTGCAACGAAGATCATTTCTCCTGGGAGTGTTCTCAACTTGTGAACTTGAATGTGGAGCAAAGAAAGAATAAACTGAGAAGTCTCAAACGTTGTTTTATCTGTCTCAGCGGAAATCATATCGCCAAGGATTGTGTGGTTTGTGTCATGGAAAGCATCACAGGCTACTCTGCTCATGTATTAATCGCTTAAGCACAGCAATGAAAAAACTATACCCAGAATCAGGATGTTTCTTCTCAAGAGAAAGTTGGATCTGCTGAGGTCCCTGTTGGAACGGATGGACACAGGGTTGGCGTTAACTACGCGTATTGGCTAACTTTGGGGACTACAACTCTCATGCAAACCATTCATTGTGAAGTGGGAGGCCGTCGAGTGTCCATCCTTTTTGACAGAGGCGCCGATAGGTCTTTTATCACCAAACGTTTAACACATGAGTTAAATCTTGGACCGGAAGGACGAGAGTCAGATTTATTTCCTTGTTTTGGCGGTGGGAAAGCAGGCAAAGAAAGCCCTCGTAATATTTACAAGTTGACTCTTGGCACGCCGGCTCAAGATCTACGTTTGATTCAAATTGATTCTATTTGTGTTCCAATGTTCAAACAAAAGATTCCGGATGAGCACTCTGTAGTGTTTGTTGGCTTACCTTTTACAGAGAAATTTGCAGCAGATAATCCTATCAAGATTTACATACTGATAGGAATTTATCACTGTTGGCACTTCATGAGACCTAAGTTTATTCACTCTTTTGTTGGGTTGGTGGCAGAGGAGACATCCTTGGGAGGGTGGATTTTGTCTGGAACCTGGCCAAGTGCCCTACAAGGCAATGTGTGTTCTCAATTTCTGTGCTTTAGTGACACGTTTCTTTCAGATAGCCTTGTCAGGCAGTTCTGGGAACGTGATGCTGTTGGGGTTACAGACCATCCCGAAGGGACATATGGCACTGTGCTTGCAGAGTTCAACCGAAACATTCATTATGAAGGTGGTAGATACATGGTGGGTCTGCCTTGGAGGTCAGAGGACATGGGGGGGGGGGTCAGTTGTTGAACTATAGGTCATTGGCTGAGAAACGCCTGGACAGTTTGACTCGCAAACTGGCTCGTGATCCAGAACTTGCTGGTAGGTATGATGATGTTTTATCAGATTTTGAGAGATCAGGAATCATCAAAGAAGCTACTCCGGAGTGGGAACAGAGCTCCCAAGCCCATCCTATATAATGCATGCCCCGCCGGGAGGTTGTGAGGGAATCGAGTTCAACAATTACGGTAAGACCAGTCTTTGATGCATCCGCATCCCGATGTAATGGAATTTCTCTCAGTGATTGTTTGGAAAGGGTCCCTGTTTGATTCCAAATCTTGTTTCTATTCTCATTAGATTCAGGAGACACCCCATAGCGTTCACTGCTGACATCGCCAAGGCCTTTCTACAAATCAGAGTTAATCCTAGGGATCAAGACGTCCTCCAATTCTTGTGGGGGATTGGGGCCAGAACAAAGTTAACGAAATTTGAAAGAGTACCATTTGGTAACAAGGCTGGTCCTTTTCTTCTTAATGCCGCTATTCAGCATCATTTGTCAAAGTTCCCTGTTGGTAGAAGAATTGTAGACCAATTTATACGTCGACGATTTTCTTTCAGGAGCAGATTCTCTTGAAGAGGCTCACACTATCATCCATGAAGCAAGAGACATGTTGTCCAGTGCTGGTATGTGGTTAACCAAGTGGTCTTCCAACAAAGATGAGCTTTGTGAGATTGAAAAGAATTTCTAAGATCTAGACTCCAAACTCTCTATGGTCCCTGGACTGAAGTGGAAATCAGTTTTGGATTGTCCTGAGGATCCTACTGGACTTGTGGTAATTAAAAGAGTTATTCTTAGTTTTACAGCACCTTTGTTAGACACTCTGGGTTTTCTCACCACTTTCTCTATGAGGGCAAAGTTCCTGTTTTAGGAACTGTGGTTACTTGGAATAGTCTGGGATTCAGAGGTCCCCTCTTCTATCAATTATGAATTCACAAAGTGACTGGAATATCTTGCTTTATTGCAAACATGGAACATTCCTCTCTGTTATGTTTTACATTCCTTGAATGGAATTGACAGCCATGAGATCCACATTTTCTGTGACGCTTCAGAAAAAGGATACGGCTGCTGTGTGTATCTCAAAGTCCGAAACGAGACAGGCTATCACTCATGATGTCCAGAGCTCGAATTGCTCCAGTGAAAAGGATTACACTACCTCGTTTGGAGTGGATTGGGGCCTTGCTCGGTGCTCGCACATTGAAATTCATTCAAGAGTCCCATGTTGTTGGTACTGAGTGTACCTATTTCTGTTACACTGACTCTATGACAGCTCTGAATTGGATTCATAGTAGGGCTGACAAATGGAAATTCTTTGTAGCCAATTGAGTAAGGAGATTCCAAACTGTCACTGATCAGTGACGCTGGTCTCATTGTGTAGGATTAGACAATCCGGCAGACTTTGTCACAAGGGGTTTTTCAGCCTCCTAGTCGTTTACATCTTCTATGTGGTTGCATGGCCCGAGTTGGCTTCATTCTGAAGACATTAGCTCTGAAAGGGCTCGCCCTCTTTGGACACTAAACTTGGTTTAGAGGAGGAGGCTAGAATAGACATCACTGCTTGTCACAGTGATACCCTTACTCCTCCAGTCCTTCCAGTAGAACGCTGGAGCACTTTGTCTAAGGCAGTCAGAATTTTGGCTTGTCTTTATCGTTTCTTCAGAAAGGTGTCCAGGCACCTCGTTCGCAACACTTCTTGTGATCTTAGAGACAAGTGAACTTAAAGATACTGAAACCAAACTGTTTTGTTTGACACGGCTGGAACATTATTCGTCTGAAATCAAATCTTTTTAAAGAGGGAATAAAGTTTCAAGGGGCTCAGCTCTTTATAAGATGCGCCCATTTCTGGATGAGACAGGAATGTTGAGACTAGGAGGCCGGCGTCATTTTCAAATTTGTCTTTTGATGAAAGGCACCCTATCATTTTCCCCAAGGGTCATATTGCCCTTTTGCTGACCAGGTCTCAACACCTTGCCCATAATCATGTAGGGGTTGGGTTGATGGTCTCTTACTTCAGAGACAATTTTTTTTATTAATGGCCTAAGAGCTTTTGCAAGACGGGTCAAGAAAGAGTGCTTCCAGTGCCAACGCTTTGATGCTAACCCCAACAATGAACCTTTTGTTCCACTACCAGAAGCGCGGATAACAAAGGCCCCTCCCTTTTCTGCCACTGGTCTCGACTATGCAGGCCCATTGTACTGTTCTGACTATGGAGATCAGAAGTTTTATATTCTTCTTTTCACTTGTGGCGTAGTGCGAGCCATCCACCTCGAGCTGGTGATGTCTCTGAAGGTGTCAGATTTCCTTTAGTCCTTTCGTCGCTTTGTGACTAGGAGAGACATGTCCACTATTATTTACTCAGACAACTCAAAAACCTTCATCAGAGGGTCCCGTGAAATATCCGAAGCTTGGGGCACAAGGTGCCCAAACTGAAAATTCATTGCTCCTTGCTCCCCATGGTGGGGAGGCTTCTAGGGGAGGATGGTTCGTAGTATAAAATCAATTTTGAGAAAGGCAATTGGTAGTAAGTGTCTGATTAGGACTGAATTATACACTCTTTTAAAGGAAGCTGAGGCCTGTATTAACTCTCGGCTCCTTACATCTATCAACGACGATAGAGAGGAAAACAAAGTCCTCACACCTTTCCATATTCCTTCTCGATAGGGGTTGTCATTTGTTAACCATGGATTCCCTTTCTTCGTCCGTTAACCAGAAGACTGTGACTGAACAGTACATCCTCCAACAAGCAGCTCTTGATCAGTACTGAAATGTGTGGAGTCAGGATTATCTTCGTAATCTTCCACAGGTGAAAACTAATGGTAGCAGAGGTTCGGTCAAGGAAGGTAGGGTGGTTTTTATCAGAGAGGACAATACCCCACGTCTCCATTGGCTCATTGGTGTTGTGACCAAACTCGTGGTATTCCTCGAATCCTGGAAATTTGAACTGCAGGTGGCTCGGTTATCAGGTCAATCCAGAGAGTTCATAGCCTTGAACTCGACTCAGCTGAGACAGATTCAGATTTATGAAGTTGACGTCACTTCGAACCGCGGAGATCAGGCCACGGGAATCTCCAGGGGTACCGAACTATGTGCCAGGAAAGAAAGGGAATCCTCAGGTAAATCATTTGTCACTAAAGCAGGAAGAACAGTTCGTCCTAAGTCTATTTTGGAATTGTACATTTTATCTCCACAGCACAGTGGACCTTGATGGTTTTCTCTGATAATTATTTTGCTCTGTGTTGAAAGTTTCAGTCTTTAGATTGCTCATCATAATCACTGACAACATTCAAGTCAGAGATTTCCATTGAATCCTCTGCTACTGCTCTTTTACTTTAAATCAATAATGGTATATGTACTTACATAGCATACAATTATTATTCATTAGGTACGGTACAGAATCACCAATGCAGTGGGGCAGCATGAAGATCTACCGACCATAGGGAAGAGACGAAAATTAAAATGGTATGGGCACGTCACAAGATCGACAGGACAGTCTTACAAGGAACTGTACAAGGAAAGAGAAAGAGAGGAAGGCAGAGAAGGAGATGGGAGGACAACATTACAGAGTGGACAGGAAAGACGATGGGTGACAATCTGAGGAAAGCAGAGGACAAAGATAAATGGCGAGAGCTGGTTTTCAGATGCAGTGGTGCCCCCACGGTTGCCCCAACCACGGGATAGAAGAAGAAGAAGAAGAAGAAGAAGAAGAAGAAGAAGAAGAAGAAGAAGAAGAAAGGAAAGGATACTGACTTAATCCGTTATTAATATTTATTTTGCTCACTTTCTTACTTGCATTGTGTACAATTTGTGTTTGAAAAGGTTATGCCCTGCACTTCAGTAACACGTTCAGTTCAAAGAGTTATGTCTTTGATTATTACATGTACTCATGTACTTTAAATTAAATTTGTTCATTATTGTTATTTCATCATTGTCCTGTAACCTTATAGAGTTTGTGGCTCAAGCTTGAAAGGAAGTTCAAGTCAGCTGTTAAATTCCTTATTCTAAGGCCACAAAAATAACTTACAAGTTATTACAGTTCTTTTGCCTTTTGTAAAGATCTGGATTTATTTCATACTGAATGTGAGATTTTAACTCTAGGAATTAAGTTAACTTTAATTTTTACCATCTTTAGAATCATTAAGTACAAAATTTGGGAAAAGCTAATTCATTTAATACATTTAATTTATGTTTAGTTTAGTCGGCAGTCTTCCGGGGTAGAAATAGGCGATGGGGGGTGAATGCATTTGAATGGCAGTGCTCTGCTGATGTTTAAGTGAGAGGTACTGCATTTTTGATTCACTTCATTTGTTATAATGTTTAGTTTTGCCGGAAGTCTTCCAAGGTAAAAGAAAATAAAGACGAGGTGGAGTGACTGCATTCTGAAAGGCAGTGCTTTGCTGATGTTAAAGTGTGTGTCACTGCATTTCCACTACTCATAAATACATGTATTGCCTTCACTTTATTACACTACATCATTCTACACACTTGTAAATACTTTTATGTACACCATTGTGGTTGATTCTCCTTCCCATTGTGAGTTGAATTTGGCATTCACATGACTTTGCCCTTTAATCATTTCATGTTTATTTGGTTGGACTCAGTAGATATGTAGTCCAAGGTGGGGAGTATGTTATAGATACTTGTCTCCCCCCCCCCTCCCCCTTTTTTTGTTTAATTAAAATTAGCATTTGGCAACCCGGCTGATTAATCGTTTTTGTTTTGTAGGTAAGGGGAAGTTTTCCGCGAGGGATGGATAGAGCCGGCTTCAGTCACAATGCTGAAAGTCAACGTGGACTTTGTTTGAGGCCAAAAAAATGTTTGTTCCTTGTTGAAAAAAAGATGTTTCAAGTTCTTTTCATTCTAGTTTGGGGCTGTGTTGTGCCTGAGTTCCGTAATACGAAGTCCAGTTTTTGGGGGCTCAATTTTAGATCCGCAATTTTTCTCTATATGTCTCTGTTGTGATATTTTGGTTTTGTTTTATTATTGTCTTGGTTTGGTTATTTAAAACAACACTCGTGTTCGGCGTTTTTGCCTTTTCTTTTTGTTCTTTGTTTTTGTTGTTGTTTGGTTGTTGTCTTTTTAGTAACATTGCCTTACATCTTAACTAGTTTGCTCAAGTGCCATACTTTCGATGTGTGTTCATGTCTCGTCAATCATTAAGCACTCACACCACCCATCTCAATCGGGACATAGATAACAGAGAGGGGACAGAGACAGAAGCCTGGGGCATGTTTTATCATTAATTTATCAATACGATAACCTCAAGGCCCCCCTTTCTTTATCTGAAGTACAGTAAAACTCTCTTCTATCTTACATTTTATCGAGGCAAGTACTGAGACTTAGTATTGGATCCTCATACCCAACCCAGCGCGTCCCCAGGTGGTGGATAGGAGAAAGGCCTCCAGATATGGTGGTTAGCTGCTAAGCAATCGTGGACCAAATGGGAGATGGCCGTGGAGAGTAGAGGAGAACCTTGGTGGCACTCAAAGAAGTGACCATCTTGGCGACGGGAGGCGCCATAAATTCTACCAAAGCCCCCACTGCCTTGTGGGTTGTCAGTGGATGACAAAGGCTAGCAGACAAAATTGTACACAAACCAGTAGTGGGCAAAGGGAAACCATTACTGTAATATCCCACGAATAATCATGGAAAAGAAAAAGAACATTTATTTCTTTGATAACAGCGTTAAGGGGGTTCATGATCCAGCTCTGAACTCCCCCCCCCCCCGGTACGGACCGCCCCGGGCAGCAGGTGGCGCCCGATCGTCATCCAGCTACTAGCTGCAAAACTAGAATCAAACAACTTAACATAGCCACATGGAAAGTGAGAGTACACCAGAAAGGCAAATTAGATTATTAGAGCAGGAAATGGATAGATTGAAGCTAAATATGTTAGGCCTTTCAGAACTTAGATGGGAGGGGGCAGGCTTGATTAAAAGAGGATCCAAAACAATTGTATATTAGGAGGGAAAACCCATGAAAGAGGAGTCGAAATTGTTTTGACGAAGCCACAACAAAGAGCATCGGACGTTTTTAGGGAGTGTCAGGTAGAGTCATTGTGGTTAAACTAGAAGGAAAACCTTTTGACATAGGTGTCATCCAAATATATACACCAACATCAGAGCATGACAACGAGGAAGTGGAGACATGTTATGAAGACTTTGATAAGGCAATGAAACCGTTAAAATCACAAGATGTAAAGATAGTCATGGAACATTACTAAATCGGAAGAACTATGAAGGAAAATGAAAGACTCAATAATGGATGGTGTGGAAGAAAATATTCCCCCAAAAGTTAAAAGAGCAAATACAAAATAGGTTACCCAGGACATACATGTATTAAAACTAATGGAAGAGAGGCAGGCTAAATCAAAAGTGGAAAAGTACAACATTTTACACAGGGAAATAAAGAAAAAATGCAACGAAGCAAAAGAAACATGGATAAATGATCAGTGTCAACACATAGAGAAGAACCAAACCAAAGACAGCAAATACATGCTTTCCGAAATCAAACAAGTTAGTGGGATAAAAGGATGCTCAAATACGGGATGCATAAGATAATAAAGACGAGATATTTTAATGGATAATGGGGATGTCTTAAACAGATGGTCAGAATACAAAGAAGAACTTTTCAAAAATAATAAAGGAGAAAAACCGGTAATAAAGATTGAAATAAATGGACCACCAATACTGAAAACGGAAGTACAAGCTGCCATTAGGAAAATTAAACAAGGAAAAGCCATAGGGCCAGATAACATTCAAGTTGAAGTGATTGTCGTGCTTGAAGAACTAGGCATTGAAATAACAACAAAGCTCTTAAATTCTATTTATGACAGCGGTGAGATCCCAGAAGATATGATGAAGTCAGTTTTTATAGCTTTACCTCAAACACCAGGGGCCACTGGGCGTGATATGCAAAGAACAATTAGCCTTATGAGTCATTTTACAAAAACATTGCTGTGGGTACTAATGGGAAGATTGAGAAAAAGTTCAAGTCCAGAGATA
The DNA here is from genome assembly GCF_000002075.1 of Aplysia californica. Classification (NCBI taxonomy): domain Eukaryota; kingdom Metazoa; phylum Mollusca; class Gastropoda; order Aplysiida; family Aplysiidae; genus Aplysia; species Aplysia californica. Next base: position 22,733 of record NW_004797629.1, on the reverse strand, counting down.
TCTAAAACACAATTCTGCTTTGTTCCAGACAAGGGCACCAGAAACTCTATATTAACCTTAACAATATTATTAATGGAAATATGTATTGAAGCACAGAAAGATATGTATTCATACTTCATAGATTATTCAAAGGCTTTCGATAAAGCTAGACATGATGATGAGCTATTTAAAATACTGGGAAAGCTAGGCATAGATGGGAAAGATCTAAGAATTATCAGGAATTTTTACTGGAACTAAAACGCTACTGTACGAAATAATGGAGAATACAGTGAAGTGAATGTAAACAGATTAGAAGAAGACTGAGGCTAGGATGTGTTATGTCACCAGACCTCTTTAACATGTACAGTAAAACAATCCTTAGACACATAGAAGAATGTCCCGGTCTCAAAGGGAATGGCGAAAATATTAATAACATCAGATTTGCCGATGACACAGTTTTAATAGCAGACTCAGAACAGGATCTTCAATCGCTTCAAGATACTATTATTGTTGTTACAGAAAGTGAACGTAAAGGATTATTGTTGAATGCAGTGGCGGGGTACCATTGGTGCAATTGGTACAAGCGCTCCACCTAACCCTGGCCTTCACCTCCCCCATTTTCTAATTACTCTAAACCAGTCAGTGCTCTAGATCTACATACTAGTACAAGCCTACATCCTTGCGACCCGTCACCCGCTGGCTGCGCGCGCGCCAGCGAAGAGACAGACAACGAGGATGGTTTATGCTCGTCGCATCGCTTGCGATAGTGTCTGCTGGGAGCAAGGAAAATCTTTGCACCAAAGTTATTTTTTGTCACTGTAGAGAAATCTATGTATCGTCCTTCCCGCACAAGAAGAAAGGTGCGTGAAACTCCAGTTTGCAGCACCAATTTGGTGCAAGCTAAAAATTTGATCCTAGTTACCGCTAGCCTATCTACTACACTAGAAGACTAGTAGAGTCTACGGTAACTCAAAGAAGAATGGGTATCGAAATTGTTGTCGCCCTCTATTGTGTAGCAAGACCTGTTAAGGTAAATTTTCAAATTGAGTCTGGTTGTTTGTTCTGCACGAAGTAATTAGAAATCTTTAAAACTTCTCAGATTGTGAGCATAGTGAGTTGTTAGTATTGTTTCACTTTATTGCAGCTTTTATGCTGTTAAATCTAGAAACAGTTGTAAATATCGATAGATCTAGATTACTGGATATCCTGCAGATTCTAACTGACTTTCTCTAAAAATCTAGATCTAGATGAATCACGTTAACGCTTTGCTTCTTTGCCGTCTTGTGCCATTCAGCAGGCTACAGTTGGAAGAGAAAGTGCGCATAAAAGAGCTTGGTCCTCATCTGTCGCGGGATTTTGAGCTTAAGAAATGTTCGCTTTTTTTCTGTACGTAGAATGATAAGTAAAAGAAATTGTACCGTTTCCATTACAAGTCTGTTTTTTACTGATCGATCAGACACTGACAAGGTTTGGTCATCAATCACACTCACTCTCCCTTTGCCTTTCTCTCTCTCTCTCTCTCTCTCTCTCTCTCTCTCTCTCTCTCTCTCTCTCTCCCCCTCTCTCTCTCTCTCTCTCACACACACACACACACACACACACACACACACACACACACAAACACACAAACACGCACAGAGAGACTCACAGAAAGCAATAGAAAGAACAGACGACACCAAAGCGCCCGCCAACTGCTCATTACAATTTTAATAGTAGCAAGTAAGCCTATTGCCCATTTGTGCACTTTCCAATTCTGCACCACCTTGTCTGCAACCCACGCGATGCCACTGGTTGAATGTAAAGAAAAGAGAATGTATGTCATTAGCAATGGTGAAAAAATCAAACAAGTCCAACTGTTTAAATATCTAGGAAATAACATCTGATGCCAAACAGAAATAAACTGGAGAAATGCAATGGCTAAGGCTAGTTTCAATAAAATGAGCCCAATCCTGTGAAATAGAAACATCTCTATGGCTACCCAAATGAAAGTTCTGAAATGCTATGTATGATCTACCCTTCTATATGGCTGTGAATTCTGGGCAATCACTAAAGACTGTGGAAATAAAACAGAAGGAACAGAAACTTTACTTCTTAGGAGACTGTTGAGAATATCGTGGAAGGAAAAGAAATCAAATGAGGTAGTGCTTGATGAAGCCCGCGTGGGACGCTCACTGTTAAAAACAATCAGGAAACAACCAATGCAGTTTTGGGGACACCTGAATAGACATAAAGGTCTTGAACATCTAGCTCTCACTGACAAAACTGAAGGCAAACGAGACACGGTTAGGCTCAGAGCAACCTACTTAGGTAACCTAAACAAATGGGTAACGGGGAAAAACCATGGAAACGTAGCTTTTTTAAGAGCATCCGAGCTAGAGAATGAATGGAGAACCATGATCGCCGATGTCTGTCGCAAATCTGGGACAGGATAATGATGATGATCGAGACAATAATCTCTCCATTCATTTTATTCGACCTGAAAACTCTCGTTCTTTTTGCTTTATCTGCCAGATATACTCTCTCCTTTTCTCAGTTGAAGCTGCCAAAGTTTCCGATAAAAGCATTTTCATCTTTATTTAATCACTATTGCTCACTCGAACTTGGCTTCCCCAAACCACGACACCCCACCCCCCAAACTCCCAGCCCTCACATCCCTCTCCCAACCCTCAACCCCCAACCCCTATTTCTCCCCCAAACGACGCCTGTGATGTTTTTTAATTATCTGTTTCGTTATCTCTTAAGCTGTTTTTTTTCTTCGATTGTTTGTTTGGGGTTTGTTTTGTTGTTTTTGTTTTGTTTTGTTTTGTTTGTTTTCTTGTTGTTGTTGTTTTTGAGAGGGTGGGGGGCTGAACAAAAACAAACAAGGGCTACTGATATAGATTTGCATGTGTATATAAACGGAAGGAATTGTTGTAGTAAATCAACTTTCCTTTGCGGAAGAGACTACAGCAATTTCACCACGATGAAGATTTCACTGCTCTTGGCAGTTTGCCTTGCTGGTAAGACCGACGTGTTTGAATTTTCGAACATCCACATTGTAGTAGTAGTAGTAGTAGTAGTAGTAGTAGTAGTAGTAGTAGTAGTAGTAGTTATTGCTTTTGTTGTTGTTGTAGTTGTTGTTGTAGTTGTTGTTGTTGTTGTTTTGGTAGTTATTTAAGTGAGGTATGACGAATGACTTGAGATTTACAATTCCAAAGAAGTCAAGAGGATTATAAACTTTACCGCCTTGCTGATCATATTTCAATACTTCAAGCAACTAAATATATAATTTGCTCTTCGTTTTATGCTCACTCTTTGGTAAGTAATACATGCCATGTCGTTTACCTAGCCGGGAGGCGATGTGTGCTACATGTACGAGGGGTTCAAGAAGTCTTTGGTCTAAATATGAAGGAATAAAGATAGAGCTTTGTAACTTGACACATACTTTTATTTCTCTATATAGTAACTATGCAGAGATACACATTTCTGCCACCTCTCTTTGACCTTCAAAAGTCCTTGAGAGAAAAATGACCCAGAATGGGCCCCAAACCAGTCTTCAAAGGCTTCAATGGCGTCCTCGTTGTCATGGAAACGACATCCTTTGAGTGGTTTTTCTATAGATTATGATACAGAAAAAAACCTGAGGGTGCTAGGTCTGGTGAATAAGCTGGGTGTGGCAAAATTTCAAAGCCGCACTGTTCTCCTGTCAAGACTGCCTGTTGTGCCCAGTACGCAGGGGCATTGTCATGCAGTAGGAGGACCCCTTTTACGGAGATTTCCTCGCCTTTTTCTCACCAATTCGGAGCACAATTTTATCATCAAACCCGAGTAGTAGTCTCACGTACCTGTTTTTCCAGTTTCCATGTAATCAGTCAAAATTATACCTGCACAATCTCAGAAACACGACAGAATGACCTTTCCACTAGACAGTGCTACCTTTGCTTTCTTTTGAGAGGGGGAAGAGGGGATTTCCATTGCATGGAGGACATTTTTGTTGTCGATCAAAATAATAAATCCATGGTTTTAAAGAAATTTGTTTCATTGGATTCAATTCGAAGGAGAGTTTTGCAGGACTCAACTCTCTCTGCTTCTTTTGCTCACTTGTCACTGCGCAGACACCTTATCCATGTTAAGAAGATCATGGAGAATCGTTTCAATTGACACTACACTGATTCTCGCTTCACTTGAGATCTGTTTATCAGTTATACATCGGTCGAGTAGAACCTTTTCCTCCACTGTGGTTACATTCTCTTCAGTTACCACGAAGGATGGGCACCCTTCACGATCTTCATCCATCACCGACATAAATCCAGACTTGAAATTTCTTACCCACTATGTTACAGTATTATAACGAGGACATTTGTCACCATTAACTTGGACCATTTCCTGAAAAATTCCCAAAGGGGATTTTCCTTGCAAGTGTAAAAGCTTGATAACTGAACGATATTCAACAGGCTCCATGGCACAGCTTCAGTAAAGAAAAACAAATATGTTTTTATGCATGGTTTCATTGACCACAGTGACTAGTGCCTTATTATTGTCAGAGATTTTCCAGAAAATATACATGTTGTGTTCCAATGAAATTGTCTTAAGGCTGGCTAAATTTCATTACTCTACCATGATTCGTTCATTACCAGACCAAGGGCTTATTGACCCCCCCCCCCCCCCCTGGTATAGTCTCAGACTCACACACTAAATATGTTTTCAAAATAACAAACACTTAAAATGATATTACTTTGGGCACGTTTGAAGAGGTGGGGTGGGGTTACTTTATCCCCAAAGGGCAGTATGCCCATTTGAACTATAAAGGAAAAACGAAGACAAGCCAGTTCATCCAAAATCAACCAGATTAGGCGTGAGAGTATCCCAGAAAAAAATCCTTACAAAATGTGACATTTATTAAAGCAACTTGGGTAGAGATCAAGGTTTGTCCAATTTCTTTTAGTTGATATGTCAGTATCTGGGTTTTTTTAACTGTCAGGGGAAAAGCTTAATTTTTCTGCCATAGCAGGCTCAAGACAAGAGTTCGATTCGCGTGGAGGTGTCTAGAGAACCTGTTGTTTTGCAATTAAGTTTTATATGTTCCTGAAAAATAATTGATTTGCGACAATTTTAGTGGCCTTGTGTTTGATTCACAGCAAAAAATACAATACAGCCATTTGACTTCCAGAAACAGTGCATCTATGTGCGGGAGTGAAAGTAAAAATTACGGGCTGCCCTTGTTCTTATTTATTTGTAAAGGGGGGAGGGGCAAGGGAACAGTGAGATTTTATAAGCAAAAGGCGACTTTTCGTTGAGTGACATTTTCTGACGTATACACACTCACCTTGGGCTCGTCCTGACAGCCAGCCACTCGTCAATTCACTGCTGTCCTTATAGGCATATAATCAATCTATGACTGAGAAAGTGCTTCCTTATGTGGTTGAACTGATTTACGTGTTCATATGAAAAGTTTTTTTTGTGTGTGTGTGAGGTTTTACTCTCAGTAATCATGCCAATGGTGCAAAACGTTCTGAGCTCATACTTGTATTTGAAAGCACTCGTCATTATTATTATTATTATTATTATTATTATTATTATTATTATTATTATTATTATTATTATTATTATAATTATTATTATTATTATTATTGTTATTATTATAATTACTATTATTATTGTTATTATTATTATTATTACTACTGTTATTATTCTTGGCCGTGGCTGATTGTAATTAATTGATCTATGAGCTCATTGACACAATAGACAACATTACCCCTTGATCCCTGCTTGCAGGTTTTATCAGCATGGCAAAAAGTGCCCCCCGTGCCCAGACCCCGGCGCCGACGCTGGCGGAATTGAATGCCAAACAAAAGCAGTTGGAGAGCACCATTGACGCGATGACCACCCAGATAATGCAAGCGCAGCTCTTTCTCGAGGAAAGGTGAGCTCTTCTGGCCACTGGCTTTGGTTTGACCACGCGCACACCCGTCTCTTTCTTTAGTTTCTGTTTTAGTAAGAGTTTTAAGGTACTTTTAACACAGATAGGTCATATAACTGTCAAAGATTAGAGGTGTTACTTGGGAGTAGCACACAAAGTTAAGGAGGAGGAGAGATAAGGATTATAGATGTTTGACTGGAAGAAGGTGCAAACCACAGCAGAGCACTCACCAACCACCCACCGTCTGTTTCTCAATGAGTCCTATGAAAATGCATGGAAAAAGGTACCCTTAATTTTCACCCACCAAGAGTTGAAAACTATAGAACACATACATGATCATACAAAATGTGTCGGGTTTCTTTTTCACTTGAGATCACTTAACGCAGTTTGATCGAATACTGAGATGAAATGGTTGCATTACTAATTTTGTTTCGTGTTTTGATCTGCCATCGAATAACCTTGCTTGGTGTTTCCCTGTGGTTGCTTGTTGCTTTAGGGGTGGGGCATAACGGTTCCAGCTACAGAGTCCTAAAATACAGAACAATTATGTACACGGCCGGTGGCCGCAGGAGATACACCATTAAAGCCAGTACTTTACTTTTATCCGCCGCTTATACCCTTTTGGGTGTCGCGGGAAGAAAGAGACGTCTCTCTGTCGCCAGCCGGAGAACTTGGGTCAGGGGGATGCCGTGGGTGGTAAATGTTTCCCTGACTCCATCTATCCAGGTCTTTTTCGGTCGCCCTCTAGCTTGTTGCCATTCTAGATGGTGTGTTGGTAATTGTAGGAGATGTCCGAACCATTTGATTCTTTGGTGTTGGGTGTGATGCATGATATCTATTATTTGTGCCCACCATTTCTCGGATTACTGAGTTTCTAATTTTGTCTCCCCTGGTCTCGCCAGTACTATCGCTACCAAAAGCCATGAAGGCAACAACAATAACAACAGTAAAACCAGCAGCAGTAGCAGGCAACAGCAACAGTAAAAAAAAAATTTTTTAAAGATGACAGCAGTAACAACAAACTTAACAACAATAATACGTCTTTCCTTTTACATGATATTCATCGCTAACTCCTCAACACGATTTTAAAATGTTATTGATGTGTATGTCATTTATGCTGTTTTCACGGCAGTCTCTTCTGTATAATATGTATGTATTATTTAATGTGGGCCAATGGCTTTAAACACTGAATAAAATATCTACTCCTCACACATCCACACCCCTAACCCCCCGTATATGTATGCTTCCCAGGAATATACATGTAGATTGTAAAGAGTATAGAGCTTGCTGTTGAGCGGGGAATTTGCGCAATGCAAATGCTATATATTATTATCTCATTACTTCTCCCCAGAATTCGCTCAGATGGCTCGTCCGGAATCAAGGCAGTGCGGCTGTACCATGAGGGTACCAGCGCGTTCTATGAAGACAACCATATCGGCAACGGGGCCCTCTCCATGCACGATCACGCCAACTATGACCGAACAGTCGGACTAGGTGAGCAGCGTCGACTTGACCATAGCGTCCTCAGATATCTGTCTATTTGTCTGAAAAGATTTGTTTCTTGTTATCTATCTATCTATCTATCTATCTATCCATCTATCTATCTATCTATCTATCTATCTATCTATCTATCTATCTATCTATCTATCTATCTTTTTGTTTGTCTATCAAGATATCAAGAGCTCCCCAAATACACAAATCTGTGTGTATGGTCTGTCAAACAGTTACAACATGTGGGTGGTTGGAGGATGCCACTGGTAGATTCTATTCCTTTTACTTCCGTCTTTTCTTTCTGTCCGTTAGTCTTACTCTTTGCTACCGCTAAATGATCATTTTTTCGGTTCATTTGCTTTCAGGGTTTTTTACACCAGTAAACAAAGCAAACAGTTACAACATTACAGTGAAAGCTGAGATCACTAACGCCCCCCCTCCCCCCACCCCCCACCCCTTGTAGGTGAGTTCGTCGCTGTGATGAACGGAGTGGAGTTCAGAACACGTCACAATGACTACAAGCTGAGAATGCCACTCAAGCACGGCAAGTACCATGAGACAGAGTACATCCCCTTTCCAGATGTGCCGCCATCAGTGCTCAGACAGGGTACTGTTCCGGTGAGCGAGGAGATGACCGATATGTCCATGTTTAACACCTTCATATTCAGGCCCATGACCTTCTCTGGCTTTTTGGAAGAATTAAAAAGCAGGCCTTGGAGTAAATTAATATGCATTTCTACGTTTCAAAAATATCGTGCTATGGACAGTTTATAGTCTTAAAAATGTCTTTTTCTTTTCTACTATTCGAGTCTAGAAATGACTGTTAACGTCTTCTCTCCATTTCAAAATCGTCCAAAGCATGACAATATTTTCAAAACACAGAATTCACGATCAAGCAGCGAACGGGTTAACCTGAACCTTCATATTTAGAATATCCATTTCTCGCAAAAAGTCAGTGTAGTGCAATTGAAGGTGGGCTCTGGCTTGCATCTTCGATTTGGTTACTTCCCATATTCTGGTGAAAACATTTTGTCGAATTTCCCCTCCCTTCCTGTGGAATGTATTCCATAGTTCCAGGTCACCCCAACAAGCAGTCTTTCCTTCAAAACCTTCAGAATGCTGCGCAAATTGTTTCTACAGGGCTTTAAAACAACTAAAGCAAGCTCCCCCCCCTCCCTCCCCCCTTTCTCTCTCTCTCTCTCTCTCTCTCTCTCTCTCTCTCTCTCTCTCTCTCTCTCTCTCTCTCTCTCTCTCTCTCTCTCTTTGGAATCTTTTTTTATGCACATCAACAAAAAAGTTGTATTCCATATGCTGCCCTGTAGAACCACCTTCACAAAATCTAAGTGTGTATCACTAACACCGTACCACCTACCCACCATTACATACCGTGCCTCTTAAGTAGCCCATACACGCACAAACTTTTGGTCAAACTTTTTGACGTCAAAAGTATTGACAGTTTGACGTTGCCCTACTTTTAGTTAGTTTACTTTTAGTAGAGGTTTTACGGTGCTCGCAACTGCTTAAGGTCTAATGAGCGCCAGAAGATAAGAGGTGTTACAAGAGAGTAACAAACATTTAAAAAAGAACAAGGGGAGATAAGGACGATAGATATTTGATAGGAAAGAAGGAGCAAACCACACCAGAGCACCCGCCAACCACCCATGTTCTCCCTACACACTAAATATATATAGATCAGTTTGTGCCTAGACCTTGCCATGAACGCACTGACAACGTTGGCTCTTGCTTTAGTCTTCAGGCGAAAAAAAAACACGAAAAAGAAACGAAAGTTTGATGGTTTGCACCAAAAATATCTTCTTTTTTTTATATACTCAAAATTGCGACATCGGTACTTTTAGAACATCAATATCAGCCATATACGGTCAAAAAAGGTCAAATAATTTGACGTAAAAAATGTTGCTGAAACCTTTGTGCGTGTATGGACCGCTTTACACACCACCACACGCTGTACTCCCTACACATCACCACCCGCCCTAGATCTACCTCCGACACATATCGCGTTCTTTTTTCCCCAACAGAAAGGGGCGTTCCTTTAATTCAGTTTGTATCATGCTTGACTTCGGAGCAGGTGGCCCTGGTTCAAATCCCTGAATGGGCATTCTTAAACTCGGGTCGTTTTGTAGAGTTTCCAAGGCACCTAACCATACTGGCTCCGTCCTACCAGAGACGGTTGTTAAATTCAAAGGTCCTGTCTTTTAAATAACCCAATAAACTCATACACAGATGTAAACTCATTCAACAGAAACAAGTGGAGGAGATGCAGGAGTATTTCCGCGCCTTCAGGGACCAGAACGTGACCCACCGTGACTACCGTGACTACTTCAAGGCTAACTTGTGTGTGGCGGAAGGATCCTGGACACTGAGTACTAACACCCTTAATGAACCCTTCCAGAGTGACCGTCATCATATCGACGCCACAAGCTGGCAAGATTTGCAGGACAAGGTAAATAAGCACAGTAAATGTAAAGTATAGCACCCATGTCTCCGTGCATCACGAAGATCATATCCCGATGATTCCTGTTCCTTTCAGACATAGCTTCCGCACCCCCCCCTCCCCTCTTCCGACTGTGACTCCTCCAACGATGACCCAGGAAGTGTGCACTAAGTCAAAAATCGTCGAGAGCTATATTTTATTTTTACCTCGAAATTTGACGACTTAATAGGACTGCTTAGTCGGTTTGCGCCTAGTCCACGTATGGAATCTAAAGACGAAAGTGCACATAAGGCTTGATTAAAAGTTAAACAGTCACCTGAGAAAGAAATTTATGAAAAGAAGGATACAGTTCGTTTTTAAGGGAAACCAAGCACCTCTTCAAAGAATTATAAACGTCTCTCTCAGGCTCCTATAGCTCAAACATGGATTTGAGAGCTCAGATTCTGACTTGCTGAGCACGCCTATCTGCATACATGTGTGCTATGGAAGTCTATAGTATCTATGTGTTAAGCATCTCTTTATTAGTACTCTATCCGTTAGCCATCACCCTGTGAAAGTCTTAATCTCTGTGTGATGGGTTCGTCTGCCAGAGAATATTCAGATGTGATATAACAGTTTATGTGTTATGGGTGTGTTTATCTGTACAAAGATGTCCTATAAAAGTCTATATATGTGTGTTATTGGTTTGTCTTCCTGTGCATTCGTGAGCTTTGAACATCTATACCTCTGTCAATGGGAGTTGACTTCGCTGGGCTGGCCATGTCATAGAACGCCTGATCTCAGAATCCCAACGTCAGTATTCTTTTCTGGACTGTCCTTGCTCAGGGAAGCGTAAAGTTGGCGCACCCAATAAAGCGCTACAAAGACTACAAGAAAATTCTCTGGAGGGCTTCAACATAAATTCTTCGACATGGGAGAGCCTAGCTCTTAACAGACCAAGTTGGAGAAAAGCAGTCATATTAGGCTTCACCAAGAAGAAATGTTGAAACCAAGAGAGAATCCTGCAAGTTACGTAAATTCAGATGTGGAAGTAGAGCTTCTAGATGCTGAAAATGTGGCAAACTTTTCCGTGCCAGACTTGGTCTCATTGGCCGTAGCAGAAACCGCAAGTTATCTTAACCTCTAAATATTTTCTTTCTCTTGAGAAATATTTTCCTCTGCAGATTCATGGTCTTCGTCAGACCTCAGTGTTATGGGTGTCTCTATCCGTGCAGGGGCTCTGTGAACGTCTATATGTGTGTGTTTTTGTGTGCAGGTCCGGTTCACCTCATACACAGGCACCAAGAGTCGACTGGAGAACTTCTCGTGGCTGCCCACCAAGTTTTACGGTCAGGAGAATGGCGTTCCCAAGGTGGCCCAGTGGAACTATCGCATTATCTGCAACCCCATCGGGTATGTAATAAAATGTGTCTCTGTGTGTGTATGTGTGTGTGTGTGTGTGTGTGTGTGTGTGTGTGTGTGTGTGTGTGTGTGTGTGTGTGTCTTTGATCAACGTTTGTCAGTAAAATATACAAAGAATTTTTTTAATGAACACAAAAAGTTGATGACATTGCCTGACGTGCAGAAAAATGTCGTTTTTTTTCGATTTTTATCGTTTTAATGAGCACCTGATTTCACCACGATGTTGTTCCACGTGTGGACACCTGGGAGTCAGCTGTCTATGCATTGTTCACCATTTAGATACGCTTGTCACCACTACGTTCTATATATCCTTCCATATGTTGGCACCTCCGTTTGTCAACTTTGTGGGTTTGTGGATGTCAAAGAGTAGACAGAAATCAACATCAGAACAACTCTGATAATACATCTTCTTCGAGACCCGCCCCCATCCCCCCTCCCCCCAAAAAGACACACCACTGCCCCTTACTTGTTATAGTGCCCAAACCTTTTTTTCTTACATTTAGCAGTTCTGTCAAGGTGGTTAAAAATAATATGACATTTTAGTTTCTTTGAATTTAATGTTATTTCTTGCCCATCCCCCATTCCCCCTCCCCGACTGCATCTCCCTTTTCCCCGTCCCCACTCCCATCCACCTCCCAATCTTCACATACTGCCCCCCTCCCCGCCCCCTATCTCCATCATTCTCCCTATATCCCCACCATCCCTCTCCGAATTACCACCTTCTCTCACCGTCCTTTGATCCACCTTCATATCTCCACCCGTATCCACATTCAAAACCCTTTTTCCCATTCCACATCTCTTTCCATCCTCGTATCTACTCTCCCAATCCTCACCCCTTTCTCCATTCCAACACTTTCCCTGTCTCCATCCTCTCTCCCCATCTCCACAATTTCTCATCATATCCACATCCTCTACTCATACCCCCCTCCCCTTTCCCCACGCCACCCCTTTCCCGCCTTTCCCCACCTCACCACCCTCCCCTTCTTCACCCGTAGGCGAAACCTCCCGACCTCGTACTTCCAGCAACAAGACGACCTGGCTCACCGGTTGAGCCGCGGGCGGACCCTAGAGGAGATCAAGAAATCAAGAGCAGCCAGGTTCAAGCTGAACGAGTTCTCCATGCAGAGGTCAGTCACAGAGCTCACTCTGGCCACGGGGTCAATCACTTTCATGATGATGATGATGATGATGATGATGATGATGATGATGATGATGATGATGATTTTTTTGGTTTCTGGGCCTGGCGGACTCCATGAAGAAATCTTCGAGCTAGAGCGAGGCTCTTTTCCGGCTTCATTGTCAATATGCTTAGCGGCACCTCCACTCGTCCAAATAACTCCATTCAAATTGCCATTGTTCATGTGTTTGACATCCTCCTTTTCATGGCCGCATCTTCGGAAACATGGGCTGAGCTCTTCATTTACAAAGTTCTTATACCATCTTAAGCTCCAATGATGGTCCGACCGCAGTCTCGCTAGCTCAACCTGGTCCCAGCGACATGTGATATTTTGTTCCCGTTTATAGGAGTACCCAGATTACACATCTTTCAGGTGCTGGTACTTAGCTCAGCATGGAGGTTAGTTGTTGTGAGTCAGGGTTTGGGGGGGGTTCTGCCAGGTTGTTTATGAAGAATATAAACAGCAGCGGTGATAGTACAGCTCCTAGGGGAAGCCCTTGCTTGAAATTCTGGCTCTTGCTTGTTTCTCCATTCAAGCGAACACGGGCTTGTCTGTTTCTCAGGAAACCATGGATCAATCTGATTGCACGCAACAGAACGCCGTTGTCAGCCATTGACTCAAAGTGGCAAGCCGTCCCCTTCACGATGGGGAGTACCGTTCTCAACGAAGACAGCCACAACCAATGGGGAAGCTCTGCAGCCGACACCAAAGTCACTGCACAGAGGCACCTCTACTTGCCAATCAGGGAGAAGGGATCAAGAAGATCTGCCCTTTGGCAACAAGCACGTCCCAGCATGTTTTTGGAGAACGGGAGCAGAACTCCCAGTTGCTGACTTTCGCATTCTTGATCCTCAGATCAAAACTTGGAAAACCACAATCTACTCTGGATACAGAAAGATCAGATTGAATTGTGCAGATGACATTGAACTAAACCCGGGACCAGAGGAGCTGGTGCGGTGTAGCGAGTGTGGGGTTGCATTTAGCGAAGCCAATCTACCAAAAGCTAAGATATGTAATCAGGAGGGTGTGAAGAAAGGACACACAAAGGGCCAAAATGTAGTGGTATCAGTAGGTAGAGCTCCAGGCAAGAATGGACATGCTGTGTCCACAGAGGTGAACCTCCACTGAGTAGCGACCAACCATCAGGAATCTCATCAAGCTCTGCTAAAGTATATTGCTTGAGTTGCAATGAGACTATCCGTAAAACTTATGGAGGTTCTCAGTGCTTGGGGTGTATTGAGTGTGGGAATTGTTGCCACAAGAAACCAGAACTTTGCAAGATGACGAACGAAGAGATCAAAAAACGTCTGAACAACTGGACATGTTAGAAATGCATTGATGCCCAAACCCCACAGCCAGAGGCTCCTATGTCAAGTCTTGACACTTCAATAGATTATATATCCTAACAAAAGAAGTCATCTGAAAAGAAATGCTTGAGCTTTCTTCAATGGAATGCCGATGGTATAAAGACAAAGGTTGGAGAATTCAAGATGAGGCTTAAGGAGCGCGATATTGATTTGGCAATGATCCAAGAGAGCAAACTCGGAAAAGGACGAAGAACCCCACATATCAAAGGTTACATCGCGATTCGAGAAGTCAGGCACGGCGCCCGGGGAGGAGGATTGATGATGATGATGATGATGATGATGATGATGATGATGATGATGATGATGATGATGAGA
>NW_004797629.1:5597-7689 GCF_000002075.1 Aplysia californica | reverse complement strand
ATGTGTGTGTGTGTGTGTGTGTGTGTGTGTGTGTGTGTGTGTGTGTGTGTGTGTGTGTGTGTGTGTGTGCTTGCTCATTCTACCCCCTTCCACTGTTTTCTTTTTTTCCTACTTACGCTCACTCTTGGGGCCCACAATGTCTCCACAGGTCAGCCACCGTGGATACAATGATAAGAACTTGTGGGTGGCCTTCAACACTCAACCCAATGTCATGCCCCTTTCCGCCAAAAGCTGCTCCGACAAATGGCATTGCTTGAACGTTTCACAGAGGTGTGTACGCCTACAGACTCACCATCACTACCACCACTACCACAACCATCATCATCATCATCATCATCATCATCATCATCATCATCATCATCATCATCATCATCATTATCCTAACCATCATCATCATCATCATCATCATTATCATCATCATCATCATCATTACCATCATCATCATCATCATTTTCATCATCGTCGTCATCGTCGTTGTCGTCGTTGTTGTAAGTACGAAAATAAAAACAAAACGTAAATGGAAACATGAGGACTATTTCTGAAATTGTATGACTTTATAAAAGAAATATATTCGACGTTTCGCCATTTTAAGCTTTATCATCATCATCATCATCATCATCATCATCATCATCATCATCATCATCATCATCACCATAATAATCATCATCATCATCATTGCTGTTCTTGTTGTCGTAGTCGTCGTCGTCGTCGTCGTTGTCGTCGTCATCGACACCACCAATGAGAGGTATAACAATATTGTCTAAAACAAGAAAACAGAATTTAGATACCACTTATTTAACTGATCTTCATGGGTGGGGGGGGGGCATGCGAACAATACTACTATAACGCCAAAACATTACTGGGAAAATTGCGACATTGCGAAGTGCAACTGTGAAGCATCCTATTTGTTTTGGGTTTTTTCAACCAGTCGTGTTATTTGCCTAAGAGAGAAGTTAAAGCCGTGTCACTGACATTATTATTACTTATTATTGTGTACCTGAACTTACTAACCTCTCGGCTGCGGCTCAGAAGAATATAATTAGTAATATTCTGTCTTTTTTCCTTCATTCCTTCGCTCCTTCTTTTTTCTTTTCTTCCTTCTGCAGTTCCTTCGACCTCCTTTTTCAATCCCCGAACCCATTTCTTAACGTTCAAGGTGACCTTGCAGAACCACTGTCTTTCATTCAAAGAGCAAAACCGAATTGTTAGTGCTATCGAATTGCATAGAGGCAAAGAAGACATGTAGTATGACGTTGCTAACACCCCCCCCCCCCTCAAAAAAAAAACAGGGGAAAAAAACAAACAAAACACGTGGTTTACGAACTCAAGCATAATTAAATATATTTCCTGGATCCTTCCCTTCTTTCGGCCGTTCACTGTTTATAGGTTTCTCGTTCCTCTGTATTAACTTATGATGTAGATCTACGTTATATTTTCCGTATTAAAGGTGAATATAAAGTATGTAATAAGGATATGTTTCCATTACTGCTTTCTTTAGCTTCCATACTTTCATTGGTGCATTTACATGGATGTCTTCCATTCGCCCAGTAATCCAAACAGCACTTATATGACCTTGTTGTGTTGCAAGTGCCGTAAAACTCTTACAAAAACTAAAAATCTTTTATTGATTTTTTGTTAATCAGTCGTTCATTCACTTATCTTCCTTAGCTCATCTTCTCTTAAAATTTAATCCCTCGTTCACTTACCTTTCATTCAGTCATTCTGGTATAAATCGTGTTCCTGCTATCTGTTCATCTTTGTTCAAGTCCATGCCTCATGATTCAGTCATTCAATATTCTCTCAATAATCTCACACTCATTCACCATTTATTCGTTCGTTTCTCACTAATGTGACAGTACCGTTTTTGCACCATCTATTCCCCAGAGTATCCTACGCAATACCCCTTGAAATCATCTACATGACCCCTCTCTTGAGCTGGAACCCCCACCACGTTGCTTACACTGGCGTGAGTTTTCCTTGCAGAATTTGTGTTTTTTTCTTCTGTTCTGTTATTATGTAAAGAGGTAGATACATGCAAGTGTGCTTACAAGTGTGTGCGCAAGTGTGTGTGTGTGTGTGTGTGTGTGTGTGT
>NW_004797629.1:0-5245 GCF_000002075.1 Aplysia californica | reverse complement strand
GTGTGTGTGTGTGTGTGTGTGTGTGTTTGTGTTTGTGTGTAAAGAGAAGATTAGTTTTAAGAGGAGAAAAGACGAAAGAGACTCACCCAAAGACCCATCTGCAGGGACGAAGAGTCTACATAACAATCAAATAATCAGTTTCCTATTCATCAATTTGAGAATATCGTCATATCGTCACAGTCAAATTAATCCATACATAAATCAATATAGAAAATGGCCTTATAAATTTAAATAGTGAAAGACGTTCAGGAAATCCCCAATGAGCAGTGTGTACAACACTAGAAATATTTCATTTCCCCATAAATACCCTGTAGCACTGATTATGTTAGCTGACATTTAAACTGGTAGAGTCTACATCAAAAAGGTGAAGGGGGATTAACTCCTAATGAATGCTATAAGTGCATCTTTTTTTCCCTCGATTTTTTACCACCCTATAATCAGGTCGCGAAAGGCTAGAAATAAACAGCCAAATTTGAAACCAAATTTCTAGAAGTTTTGTTAATGTGTGTATTCGCGCGAGCATACATGTGCACAAAACTAATGAGCAAGCTTTAAAATGATAATATAAAGATACAATGTACAAGACATTTGACGTGCCATGTATTATTATTTAGGCATATGATCTAGATCTATGCAGTAAAATTGACCGATTAAGTATTGTATGTATTGTCGCAATATCTATCTAATCCATCTATCCATCCATCCATACATCCATCCATCTATCTATCCAAACAACTATATATCCATTTATCTATATATCCATGTATCTATCCATCCATCAATCCACCTATCTATCAAGAGATGTAATTCATGGCTCATGCGCCAGTGGGGCTGCCAATACAGCTGACGATCGCCAGAGAGATTCTCTCGAACAACCACCTCGTCTCCCGTGGTCACCTGTGGCGTTTGTTAACCGACGACCAACTTTCTGGAAGAACTGGGTCGTAGGGTCCGAGAGCGCCGGATGTTTCGACGGCCACGAGAACGTAGTGGTAGCAGTTGTTGAGGCCTGCGTACTTTCTAATTTTGGACTCTGCCTTCTTGGCGATACAACCGGGAGCAGGGGCAGAGGAGGTGATGGACAGCGGTGAGAACGAGTCGGAGCATGTGGCGTCCCACACGAGGCATTTGCCACCCTCGAAAGGAAAGATGGTGATGCAATCAGGCCCTTTGCCGTCGCCCCGAGTGTTCAATGATACAGTGTAGGTCGGATGCATCGAGCGCACGCTTCACAATGTCGTCGAGGGCGGCGTGACGCGGGAGACGACCACCACTCTGACGACAGGACAGTGGGCGTAGGCCGAAGCTATCGACTGATGATCCACAACGGCATGAGTGAGGCTCGCACACTTTGAGACCGTGTCTCGTCGCCACTCCGATACGGAGGCTATCATTGTCGAGGAGAAAGGAGTGCGTGAAGCCAGGCGCCGCTGTAAGGTTGGCCGAAGGAGTTAACACAAGCCAGGCGGTGCTGGTTCAGATTCGATTTTAATTCATCGATCAATCGTTGGCAATTGGCCTTGTCCCATGACTTCTGAAGGTGAGGCTTCTCTTTCTGGTGGCATTGCGAGAGTTGGCCAGTTTGCTGGCGCGGACATGGGAGTACTGGAAAGGTCGTGGCCATGGCTCTCCATGCGAAATAGAATGTTTTGATGAGTTGTTCATTTTTGTTAATTATGTTCACATTTTGGGTTAACTTTTCGTGGGTTGCCTTATCACTGTATTTGGCTCTTTATTTCACTTTGATTACCATGTCAAACAAGTCAGCCTTCGCTTCTGCCCATCTGTAAGATGAACAATTAAAACGTATATCCAAGGAGTTAGACTTAAAAGAATTGAGTAAAACCCAAAAAACATAATGCAATCATTTTTTTCTTCTCTTGGCTAAAACCTTTTTGCTCTGGTTTCAGACCACCCCAAGTCCACAGGCTGCCGCTGTAACGGCGAATGGCAGAAATGGTGGCATAGACAAACACACAGCCTACAACGGAACTCACAAGTCCATATTTTACAGGTAACTCTTTTGTGCGTTCGAGAAAATAACGTCAGTAACAGGCCTAACGGCGGAGGGACACAAATTATATTGCGGTTTCTTGAATGGGCAAGTCTACATAAACAACAACAACAAAATTATTAATTTGACAACTTTTAAGGGATCTAAAATGGATTCACCGAGCTAACGGAGCCTCCGCCGGTTGTCGTGAGTGACATCGTTGCTCTCTCGCAAGGTCCTTGGTCTGGGTATTACTGGTGTTTTAATCAAAGTCCACATATATGCTGACTGAACAATACTCGTGGTCTTATCTGCGAGGTCTCTTCCTTTTTGGTTTTGTTTTCTTGTTGTTGTTGTTGTTTGTTTTTTTGCTTTAGTTTTCAAATAGCATATAGGCCTTGGGTTGTTCCTTGATATTGTTTCCATACTTTATTAAAACGTGTACGCACTTGATAAAAAGAATATGCCCGTCATCATGAGATCATAATTTTTCGTGAATTATAAATCGAAGATTCGGAGATCTTTATGCTCCATCATGAAGGGTTTTGTTGTTGCTGTTGTTGTTGTTGTTGTTGTTGTTGTTGTTGTTGTTGTTGTTGTTTTGTTTTATGAGGGGGGAGGGTAGTGTGAAGGTTTTGTGCTGCTGTGAGAAAAAAAGAAGTAGAACCAAAACAAAACTGTGGGGGGTTTTTTAAATTACAAGCATATTCATGTTACTTACTTAGGCGAAAAGTAGGACAAAGATAATTTGTCCAGGTTGATATCAGCAGCATGCATTATAGTCTCCTTAATCTTTGAAGTTGACAGCTATACATGTCCAACTGTAAGAAAGGACGCATCCGGGTGAAAGTCTTGGACTTGACAAACTTTATGGAAAACAATTACTTGAACCTTTCGAAAAGTTTACTTTCCGTAACAAAATGTTTTCACGTTTTATCTGAATGTACTGATAATAGAGGGTGCGGTGGCGGAGCGGTTAGTGCGCTCGTCTCCGAAGCGGAAAGTCCGGGTTCGAGCCTCGGTTCGGACACGGATTTTTTTCGCCTCCTCCTGCCCACCCAGCAGTAATGGGTACCTGACTTCGAGTTGGGGAAATAAAGGCGGCGTGGAAAGGAACTGGCCACCCTACCACAATAATATGTTGAAAGCCCAGAAAGTTGTCTCACTAACAAGGCAATCCCCAAGGTCCGGATCGGATGCGGAAATAACTTTACTTACTGATAATAATCGGGAAACGCCTGAAAATGTGTACATTCGGGAGCCTTTAAGACGTGCTCTTGATCCTGTCGAGTATCAGTTATTAATCTTTCTTTCTGTATAATTATCACGCTGCAGAAGGACATGTCCCATGCAGGGGCTTGAGTGATAACAATGATAACAACGCTATTCTTATTTGGCAATACCACACACGTACACAAAAAGTAAACGCATGTTGCGTTCTCATTAGTATCTTAACTTAAGGGTTCGGATTGCGACAAAAATCTTCAACTTGAGAATACTTCAAATGAAAATTATACTTCACTCTTCGCAGTTCGTCAAGATTTCCCTATCACTGACAATACTGAGACTTCTGTTGCGGAGAGTCTCTGGCGTATCCAGTGTCTATATTCTTTTTTGTGAGTGTTTTACGGCGCTCGCAACTGCATAAGGTTATATGAGCGCGGGGGAAACATTAAAAATTTTCATTTGGTAGGAAATTTTGAATTTTGCCCGGGTGGCGGCTGAAGCCTACTCTTATCGATTTTGGACCACCAAGGAATCTTTAACGTGCCCAACTTGAACACGGGACCTCCGAGATTTTTAGCCCTTGTCTGAGAAGGCTAGGTGTAGATCTTTCCGACTCAAAGATCAGGGGTGTAGCTGAAAGACAGCCGTAAGGAGTAGCAATAGTAAGGCTGCAGAAAAAGTCAGGAGCCCAGAGGATGGGGCAAAGGAGGTGAGAGGGTGGAGGGCATAAAGTGGAGACGAAAGCAGACGACAGAACATTGCTGGAGAGCAAGTAAAGAGGTGAAAGGAGACATTTTTTAGAGAAGAAAAATATCCGGCGCTATCCGGATTCGAACCTGGGACCTATTGCACGAGAGGAGAACATCTTAACCTCTAAGCCACGAGAGCCCCCTGCCTATATTCAATTCTTCTGTTCGACTGACTCTGAGGTACAGATAAAGGGAAGATTTAAAAATACTTTGAAGGGAAACTTAGATTCCAACCTAAAGAAGAGGGAGTACATTTGTATAGCACGGGACGGAAATACATGGAGAGCTCTTGCTGGTATCCCATTATCTGGTGCGGAGTAAGAAAATCTGATGATGATGATGATGATGATGATGATGATGATGATGATGATGATGATGATGATGATCATGATCATGATCATGATGATCATGATCATGATGATGATCATGATCAATGTATCACTATCAGTTTGCAAACTGGTAGTTCGTTTCATTTCTATTGGGGTCAATAGTGTTCATGTGTGTTCACAGCTCTGTTCACATATATAAATTATGTTGTGGAGCAAGGTTGAGCAATGAATTCTCGGGTTTTACAGAAGAAAGGAAGAGAAATATGTGTGTATGTATGTATGTATGTATGTAATATATATTATATTTATATTTATATATCATCCACTAGCACCAGTAGCAGGTCCTGTTTCTGTTCTTTACCCCAGTTGTTTCTGTCTGTCTTTCTTGCTTTTTTGCCGAGCTCTAAATGCCCGTTTTCTGCCTATGTGCTTCCCTTCACTCAAACACACACAAAAATAGGGTCTTGTCCCAAATCTCACCGTCCACCGTATTACTTTTTCCGTCCCCTTTGTTCTACAGGACGCCAGCAGACTTTTACGCGACCGGAAAGGTAGAGGCAGACAAAGCTGACACAGCCAAAGGGTCTGTCGGTGTTCTCGACAAGCAAGGAAACGTGCACTCCATGGCAAGCTCGGGTGTACGTGTGCTCACCCCGTCCATTGGTGGAAACGTAGGCCAAGTCAGAACGCGCTATCCCATCTTCCCTGTACACGCGGAAGGAAGTTCTAGTGGCGTTGAGCTCTCGGTGAGGATTTTTTGTCTGTACTATGAAAAAAATGTTATATCATTATGAAAACCAAGCGACATAGCTCATGTGCAAGTCAAACGATTTAATCTACTCTGGCGTCATCTAGGTCTGAAAAATGACATCACAACATCACTTCAAAACTCACATCTTCTTGCACTCTCAGCCGTACACCTCCCTCTCCTCTCAGTCTCTCTGTCT
>NW_004797628.1:783286-799841 GCF_000002075.1 Aplysia californica | reverse complement strand
TCTGTGTGTGTGTGTGTGTGTGTGTGTGTGTGTGTGTGTGTGTGTGTGCGCGTGCTCACGCGTGCATGTGTTGCCTATCAACACTATTTATGGACAGACATAGTCCTAACATTTCCTTTGAAAAGCTTTATTGTACCAAAAGGGGTGTAAAACAACTAATATAATATATAGATATTATTATAATCATGTACTTGTACGACGAACCACATTTTTTAACTTGTCTTTTCACATAATGATGGTCGAGGGGGCCACAGTGTCTTTTGTCAAGTTAGCAGCTTGTTTTGTATTAGATAAATGTCGCCAGAAGAATCTTAAGATCCTGGAAGCAAACTGTCTTTCTTGTCAACAGCTTATACTATATATAATTATCACAATTTGTGGGTATTCTGGTGTGGTCTGCTCTCGCTTTTTAAAAGTGTTTCGATTGTCTCAATACTCGCTTGCAGACGAAATTTCTATTATTGTGAAGATTCATCAACGGCAAAATACAATTTTACTGAACTGATTTTGTCACCGTGCTTTGTTTTTATATGTGAGCGTGTTACACAATAATTTTATCGCTGCTAGATGTTTAGGTTAAGCTTTATACAAATTTTGTTTTTTCTAAAGAAATTTTTCCCACACATTGCAGTTCCAACTTGCCATACAAAGACTCCAAGTCAAGATGTCCTGGTGTGTAAACCATTCCCATTATATCTCTTTGAGATGGACCTATTTGTCTTGAAATCGTTTATAAAAATGACACTCTATGAGCTGAAACTTATAAGAGGGAACATTATAATATCCACTTTGTTCCGTTTTGTTTTGAAGTTTTCTATCTTTTGGGTGTTTCATACTTCTTGATAATTTCTGAAAAATTCATAGACATATTAGCTGTGGAACCTATGTTACACCGTACTTTTACACCCTGAAAGAGCCAAAATAGATATATTATGAGTGCAACACTTCATCTCAGGACAAGCAGAAATATGTTTCCAAAACAGATTTTATTCATATATAACAACGCTAGCCTGTTTGAAACAGTCACACAAAGGGCACTCTCATCACAGAGAGCCCACATAGATCACTCTAGTTATTTCAACACCTGTCACAAGAACAGACTAGAAGAACAGTACATGTGTTATCTTCATCAAATTCATAATATAAGAAAGAAGTCAATAGCAGGCAAAAAAAACAACAAACAACTACACTGATCAAATTTATGCTTAGATACATCAGACACTACTACAAATGCACCTGCTGGGACAAAGAGGCCTTTTATCAAGAACTGTTACTATTAGAGACAAAGTTTGGGCTTCCTTTGTCTTCAGTTGATTTCCTCAATCCCCACATCAGAAGCCTTGAAGCAAAAAAAATAAAAATATGCATGAATTGTATTATATAACAAGCCACAAATGAAGTACAAATTAAATCTCCTTGAATAAACAAATATGTCTACAATTCTCAGGTGGACAAAACTTTCTAAATAGGCCTACTACCAAAATGAGTAACATTCGTTTTGATAAAGAAAGATCTTTTCAGTGGCACAACTCTGGCAAATCCCCATAATTTGAGAACTGAGTGCATTATTAAGATGGAAGGAAATCGCTTTATTAGATCATAACCAAGGCCATTTAAAACTTCACTCACCAATGACAAACCACAACCCAGCTAATATCTCTTACCAGTCTTTATATAGACATGTTTATATATTTTTAGAAAACACACCTTAGGTTTTAGACTCTGACCTGTAGAAAAAGACATCCTGATGCTGTACTTATCATTCTCTTCTACTAGAAAGACCCCCCAAAAATCCTATTTATTTGCAAAAGTATTTTTAAAAAGTAAAAAAAAAAAGTCTTAAAACACTATCAATGAGCATTAAAATCTATAAAAATCTTACCACCCAGATACCTCAATTTCTCATTCAGAGATCATACAACATTTAACAGCAAAATTTTGTTCAACAACACTGTTAAATTGACAAAACATTTTCTTGTGAATAGAAAGTAGAGGTAAATAGTTCATTTGTTCAGAGAGTAAAATATAACGATAAAAATATGCATAAAAACCAGGCTGCCTCTCTCATGCACAAGTAAACAGAGTGACCCGCCTCAGATCCGACCTTCAAGCGACGGTCAGTTTATGTGACAATGTCCAGCTGCCCATCACAGGGCTGTCACTTTTTACAATCCATGCCTCAACATTTCACAAAGTGTGACCACTCAATCAACAGTTTATTGCCAGAACCATGTGACCATAAGAAAATAACAAGTGCTTTAAGTAAAATCAAATGATGCAATATATATATATATATATATATATATATATATATAATCCACAGTGGGAGAAAATGTGGACTGAGACCAGCCAGCCATCTGTACATCTGTTTTAAGACAGGTACATGTTGAGTGCTGCTACTCTCCGTGTATCTTATAATTTTTATAGACTTCGGGGGAAAGTATTATTAATTCCAAAATTTGAAACTGTAAGATTTCACAAAAAAAGAGAGGAAAAGAAATGTAAACATATTCCAATTCAAACTCAAACCTCAATACAATTTGAAGGTCAATTGTGCCAACTCTCACCTCAAACAGGTCACTTTTATCTCTTGACCCATCTATCAAAGATTCAGTCAGTGCCTTCCCTCACAATCATCACAAAAAACAAGAGCTGATAAAACAATAAAAGAAATAAAATCTATTACTATCATTTTATAAGTCTATAAATCAAGGATGGCGTCGTATCAAAGATTATTCAATTCTCTTCCTAATAAGTTAATACCTTCTCATTCAAGATTCCTATCTAGATATAAGGACAAAAAAATGTTAAAGATAAATATATACATTTGCCACTACAGGCGCTTTATATAGCTGCTCAAAATAATTTCTATGATTCAAAGAATAGCTATTTAAATTCATATAAAGTCAAGGCAAAAAGCTGTGAATCTATGTAAGATGCCTAGTAAATGGTGTCAAAAATTACCAGAATCTTATTTCAGCCACTTAACTTATTTGAGTGCATTGCCGTGTATTTACGGGACACACCGCTAGCCTGGTGACCAAGAACTGTGTATTTAAAGTATGCATTTTATCGATCGATATCTCTGGTGTTTTTCGGTTACAAACTATGAGAAGTGGCAAGCCAACAGTTGACCCACTTGTTTCGTTTCAATAAAAATTTGGTGATGTTATATACTTTTGCAGCTGCAACGGACTAAGTCAGTCACCCCTGGATTGTGATAGATGATTTTATTAGAAATTTGGCGCAAAAAAAAATTGAGTATCCCCTCTGACATGGCCATTCCAAAATATTGATAAAATAAAAACTATTCAGACAAATTATACGTAGTTTTCTCTTTCTGTGAGAGCAATTCTTTCTTTCTTTTGTTGCATTTAAAAAATTATGATAGCTTTCAAATACATTTTTTGGGTTAACGAATCAATATACTCCTGTAACTGTAATGGTTGTAGGGTGAAAAATAGCTCAGGCTCAAGTGAGTCAAACACAAGTAAAGCCATAGAAATGTGAAAATTGAATAAATTCATTACCTAGAGAGTCAAAAAAACAAAAAAACAAAAAAAACCTAAATGTTACAGATGACATGAATGTATTATATTTCATGGGTACGTACAATATGCATTATATTAGTAAATTATTCTGTACATACATCTTTTTACAGAAACATCTTGTGTATGAAAATAGCAACAGTAACAGGTGGAGAAAGTAATATATAATAATAATAATAATAATAATAATAATAATAATAATAATAATAATAATAATAATAATAAATATATATATGCAAAGAGCAAGATTACGATGAACAGCCAAGAAACAAGGAGGGTGGGTGGCACAGGGAGAAACACAATCACATATAGGAGGGGGAGAGAGAGAGAGAGAGAGAGAGAGAGAGAGAGAGAGAGAGAGAGAGAGAGAGAGAGAGAGAGAGAGGGAGAGAGAGAGAGGGAGAGGGAGAGAGGGAGAGAGTGAGAGAGAGAGAGAGAGAGAGAGAGAGAGAGAGAGAGAGAGAGAGAGAGAGAGAGAGAGAGAGAGACGGAGAGAGCTAGAGAGTGAGAGAATTATAAGAATATTAAAATAAGAAGATTGACGGACAGACCAACCACAATATGGTGCTTTCATGATTTACTACCGAAAAAAAAAAAAAAAGCAGTCAAAGAAATCTGAAACAAGGTGTATGCAAGAGGTAGAGGATAGTCATGACTCCCTCTCCCCTTCCCACCAACAAAGGAAGAAGTAAACAAAACAACCAAACACACACACACACACATACATCTTCAGCATTAATTATTTACACAACATACCACACAATATTTGTTTGCTCTTTCTAAAAACCTTGGGGTTTGTCTGCTTGTTAGTGAAATGTTTGTTTTGTTCAATCATTTATATCCATCCCTTCTTTCTTTTTCTAATGCTTTTGGCTCTCTGATTTCCTCATTAACTTCCCTTCATTACTCACTCACTCACACACACTCCAATACAGTGTAGTCCACTTATAACGAGTCCTGAAATAAACGAGAAGTCTGTCATAAAGATACTGTTCTAAAACCCCGTTTTATTTCCTTCTTTATCTTTGTAAATAAAATACTGCTATTGCGCAATCAGATCGTCACGCGAGTCGGTTATAACGGAATATTGCTGCTGCTGTGCACAGCGCACAGACCAAGTAAACATTATTATAAAACCTTGCCAGTTGAGAAAGTTGTCGGTGATCCAGCGAAACAAGGAATGGGAGAGCCCACACGGACCAACAATGAAGGCCGGAGCGAATGAGTGGGGAGGGTGCCTCTCACTTCTCTGGTGCGGGATGGAGAGGTCACAATGCTGTGATAGATGGATGGAGTGAATGTATGACGTGGGCGAGCAGACGCAACGCGCCACAGTGTGTGGTGGGGTGGGGAACAACACTGCGGGCGAGTTAGCCTAGAGCCAGAGCCCCTTCTTTTTGATCGCCAAGGCCGATTTGTCAACATTGCTAGTGCTAGAGAAAGAAACCTGATTCGATTTTTGATCAAGTAAGACCTTGAGATCATGTTGAACAAATCATCAGGGGAAATACAAAAAGGAATAAACAGAACGCCAAATCATAGATTAGGCCTACTTTTCTATTTCCCTTGAATTTATTATTGGATCCCTTGAAACGAGAATCCTGCTATAACGGACATTTCGCACCGGTCCCCTCCCTCTCGTTATAACAGGATTCCACTGTACACACATACACTCCTATACATACTCATACACACACATTTTATCGCCATCATACGCACAATATGTGCATATACATGAACACACTCTCAGACCCACGCACATTTCTGCTGAGAAACAGAGAGTCAAGAGTGATTATTACCAACATCACTAAGAAATGAACAACAGATATATGTACAGCTACCACTCGGTAAGACAATAGCGAGTAAGCAATATTGCTACATTAAAAGATTATTGAGACAAAATTTGAGTAAGGAGAAGCACAGCAACACAGTAAGGGTCATTTAGTGCTGGGAAAAAGTAAGGAGGACAGACAGAAACAACAGAAGGTAAGAAAAGAAATAGGACCTACTACAGCTGGCTTTTCAACCACCCAAAACAATTTTCTTTTTTCTCAGAGTCAATACAAAGGAAATCAATTTTTTAAGATAAGATAAGATAAGATAAGATAAGATAAGATAGAACTTTATTATCCCAGAGGCAAATTTTCCTTGGCTGTACAGGACCATAAAAACACATGCAGGTATACATAAAACATTTTTAATCATATATATTACTCTCATTAAAATTCAATATGAAAGGAGAAGTAAAGCTGACAAAATGTACATTTACATCAAATGCATCATTCAACCACATGCAGGAATTTAAATACTAGACCTTTGGAGTTATATACAGATACATACTCTAAGAGCAACACACATCTATGCTCATTCTGACAAAAGCCTTATGCTAGATGGTAAAAAACTTCTTTTATATCTTTCTTTGTTTTTGGAGGTACATATCTCAAATCTGCCGCATTACATTTTGTAATGATAAAACAAGATCATCGATTAATCAAACAATGATAAACAGTTATTGCTATTTAAAGCATTTGTGGAAATCCACTCCTTGTCCCGAGACTGTGACTATAACAAATCACTGAGGTATATTTCAGCAAGCACAGAGAGATTGAAAACAGTAAATGATCACCAGGGTACAGTGTAATATAAAGAGCATGGTATCACAAAATAGAATCACAAAGTTTCAGTTCACAGGAAATTTACGTATGTACCTTTGTCCTGACAGATGCACTTTGCATCCTGTAAAAAGAATTCCCCCCCCTTTCCCTTTATTCCCAATACCCCCCACCCCCCCCCCCCCCATAAATGCCCCCACCCACACACACATACACAAGCAATTTGGGTCAAATATCAATCAAAATGATATGATGGTGACAAAAGTAAAATATGGGAGACAAGGAAGCAAAATGAATAATGTAACGATGTTTAGTGTGACAAAGAAGAATATAAGCATAGTAAAAGTTTAATTGGAAATAGATATAAAAATTAGACTTCAACAAAGTAAAATCAAGAACAGTTAAAGAAATGAGAATAACTTTACAAAACTCAGTTCAGTGAGAGGCAAATTAAGTACAGTGGAAACCATATATAACAGGCCCAGTAATAACGGGCTCCAGTAATAACAGGAACTTCTAAAAATCCACGTTTTTTCCTACTCTTTGTCTCTATTAAAAGTTATCGGCAATAACAGGACCTCATCGGAGCCGAATAGATTATAGCAGGGACAAAGGCTCCTTAACAATGTGTAAAAAGTAAGGAGAGAGAGAGAGAGAGAGAGAGAGAGAGAGAGAGAGAGAGAGAGAGAGAGAGAGAGAGAGAGAGAGAGGGAGAGAGAGAGGGAGAGAGAGAGAGAGAGAGAGAGAGAGAGAGAGAGAGAGAGAGAGAGAGAGAGAGAGAGAGAGAGAGAGAGAGAGAGAGAGAGAAACGCAGTAATGGAGCAAGCCTACGCAAGCTATGTCACTGCAAGCAAGAGAGGGCTGCAGTGTGCTGCAAACTTCGATCTAGCCCTAAGCCTAGCTAAATGCATATGTAATGCCATATGGCCAAAACCCCTGTTCGTGGGTAGGCTACTTGTGGCAAGGGAAACTACCCATGAATAAAAACAGCTGGATTAGTCTACAACTGCCCTTGCATTTCTGATTTAAGAGGGATCTGATATAACAGTGATATATAACAGGACTTATTCTCTGGTCGCACCATCCCTGTTATATCAAGTTTCCACTGTATAGACTTAAATATCTGGAATATCATAGTAATGGCAGCAACGTTCTCAACCAAACAACTTTCAACAACATCACTAAAAACCCATTGAGCTATAAGAAGTCCAAAACCTCCATGTAATTACTTGAAAAAACAAAACATCTATAGCTAAATAAGATAAAAAAACTTAAGCCATAAATCTGGGCACAGATATAGACAATTATGCTTGTAATCCTAATTAATGTCTTTCAAACAAAAAAGTAATGCGCAAATAAAATGACCTCAATAAAAACTATCTGAATCCAAAGAACCCTAAACTCTAAAATTCTTGTCCAAAAATTTCCTTTGTTAATGACAATTCTACAGTTCCTAAAGAAGCACATACCCATGACCAAGAATGCTTGATAACCAGTGACACTGGTACTGATACTCACATTTAATTTTCTTTGTTCTCAGTGAACTGAAAACATCCTAAGAGACTTATCCACTAAGACTTTTTAAAAATGAAAACCATTTGTACCCCATAAGTCAGTATTTTCTAAACTCATTTTTTTTCTCTCCAAAATAAGATATTTCACAAACCTCGAAGATATTTTAAAAAATCAGATTTAATTTCGATTCTTACTTTGGCAACATATTTTTTGTTAAACCTTTTTGCATTCAAGAGAAATTTAGATATTTGCTTTTTAAAATTCAAGATAATAAATTTTTTAAAAATGATTTCTGTTCCAAATAAATCAGACGTTTTATGTGCCAAAGACACACATGCTTGCTCTTGTCTGAACTGATTAAACACCAATAAAGAGTTCATTAAAACACAGTTGCATAGATCCATATATTGCTACAATAATGTCTTAATAGATCAATCCCGTTTGAACATTCCTAGGTAAAAATATTTATAACTTTCAGTTTTAAAATTTTGCCTTTCAGAAAAAAGCATGTATCATCAAGTAAAGGGAAAAACAAACAGAGTTCCCAGGGTAGGTTACAAATGTACAGAAATATGTTATTTTATACTGTTCCCCCTCACATAAAGGTAAATATGCCTGACCACCACTGACTCGGAAAAATGCTGAAAGAACAAACAAGTTTCCCAAGGAGTCCTGCAAGCTCACCCAAGACTTTCAAAGTCAGCATGACTAATCAAAACAGAAATGTTAATGAATCGGGTAAGTGTAAGGCTTGGAGCTAACTAAGCTACTGGAAGAAAAACTAGACAAACGATTTGTAGAACTTAAACATTTTTACTCATTCACAGCTAGTTCTAAGACCAGTGTGACAAATGGCACATTTTAAATAGTCACAAAAGCTGCTCTCTGCTGTTGATTATATACAATGACCCAAATTCTGAAGATATTTCTTTCATGTGTAGACTTAATATCCAGTATAAGTCAATATGGCAGTGTCTTCATTTACAGAAGAAATGAACAATGGAACACATGTATACATCAAGAAAGATACAGAGAAACATAAACTTATTAAAAAAGATCTAAACAAGTTTTAGAACAGGGTGTAAAACATGACAGTGGAAAAAACCAGAAGAAGTAAATTATACATTAATTCATTTTGCAAAGTCAAAGAGAATGAATTATCATCAATGCAAGCTTGCTTTAAAAAGTATAACAAGTTCTCATGAAAGTACAAAGAAGAGTCTTGGCTCCAGCAGTATACACTCTTATCAGAAAACCACTCATATAGATGTACACACATATCAACACTTGACTCAAGTAGATTTTTTAAAAATATGCCTTGAAAATACACAAAACATTACAGCCACTTTACGTATCATAGCTGCATACAGGGACAAACCGTACAATCCGCAAATTTTTAGCAT
Source organism: Aplysia californica (assembly GCF_000002075.1). Classification (NCBI taxonomy): domain Eukaryota; kingdom Metazoa; phylum Mollusca; class Gastropoda; order Aplysiida; family Aplysiidae; genus Aplysia; species Aplysia californica. The sequence continues at coordinate 790,763 of NW_004797628.1, read as the reverse complement.
GACATGGAATGGGTTTAATACAATACCTCTTTCAAGAAAGCAAAATTTTAATTGGCGGGACCTCTGAAGTAACCATTTATCTCAAACAGTACCAAGCCAATTTGGTAGAAAGCTTTGAAAACTCCCTAAACAATCCAAGTTAAAAAACAGCTCAAGAAGAAATGAGCCAGGGTCATCTGCACTACAGTCCAATACCAACTGAGCAGAACTGCAATAAATCATGGACATCTACAGTGTCTACCTCGAACATTCACAGCAGGGACATATCAGAGATGTGGTGAAATACCAACAGGACTGTGTCACAATTTAAACTTTGAAAGGTAAATGTGGAATTGCCTCAGGAATTTTAAAAACGTAGACAAAAAGACTTAGAAGAGAGTTGCTTTGTGCTTTAATATGAGAAAACTTTATCCCCATCAAGAGCTTCTATGAATTGTCTCCAACAAGTATTCAGCAAAAAAGAACTTTTTATATCAGTCATTCCCTGTCAAGACTTCATTTATCTCATTAATATCAAGCCACATAAGCACTTTGCAACTCTATATAATGAAACCATTTGCAATTTTGCTCACACAGTTGGGAATTATCCCCATTGATAAAAACATCACATCAAAAGATGACCAGATACTATGATAGATGTATGCTTCACATTGTACCTGAGCACCTTACAAATATGCAGATGAACACAATAAAATCCAGCATTATGCTCAAGTCATGTATTTCTAGCTTTAAGGGAGGCCAAACACTGTGCAATACTCTTTACTGTTTGGGACTATTCACTTTCCTTTAGTAGCAATTGGGGCAGTGCAACTAATGTGTGCCTTCTATAAAAAACAACATAACATAATAAATCAAAACAACATTACATTTGCATAACATACTTTCTAGTTTTAAAAGAATTAGCCAAACGCCTAAGATACAAGTCCTGATTTAAGACACATAGACTTTCTCCATGTCTGTGGTAAAACGTCGACAAATGGGGCATCGTCCGTCCAGTTTGGAGACACACAGAGCACAACAGCACAGATGGTTACACGGACGAAGCAAGACCTGCATGGGTGCGTCAAGACACATCTGGCAAGTCACCAGGTTTACGTCCTCGTTGCGACTGCTGTTCTGGTTTTCTCTTACATCAGGTTCCTCAGATCGGTCTGTGGAAAAGTATAAAGGTGATCATGATATTGCATATTATGTCCACATGAAAAAAACGATAGCCATAAAAGGAAATTATGTAGAGACAATCAGAATGTAGAAATGGGTCCACTTGGTTACAGAGTCAGAAAGCATATTTGCAGAATTGAGGGTAAAAGAAATGAATGAAGAGTGTCAAAATGTGATAGGCTTTGAGGAAACTTGTCAGCAGGTCAACATTTCCAAAGCTGAAATCTTTGTTTGTTTGAAAAGTTTCATCTTTCTTGATAATTTTGCACTTCATTTAGGTGCAGTTGGGTCTTCCTGCAAAAAGTAATAGCAGCCTACAGTGGGGGCTACTCAGATTCAAACACTCAACAGGACATTTTTTCAACTTGTGATTGAGGATTTTCATGGCTTGTGCTCAGGCCTAAGATGGATAAATCAGAGATCTCACCTTTTCAGTTAACTTACTGTTCTAAAATGGTTGTTTAAAATCCATACTATACTATTCTCAAGGCAGACAACAAATAGGTTTGATGAAATCTATAAATAGAACAGCATGTCCGCTAATATACCTTCTGAGTCAAAGTCACTCCTGTCCAGGGGAGCTGACTGAGGTCTTTGACGTTCCCGCATTTCTTGTAACTCTTGTCTCAGCATAGACAGTTGTAGATCTTTGGTGTGGAGAGCCTGGTCTTTCTCTTCTATCACATGGTCTTTCTCTTCTATCACATGGTCTTTCTCTTCTATCACTTGTCTATTCTCTTCTATCACATGGTTTTTCTCTACTATCAACTGGTCTTTCTCTTCTAAGGCCTGTAAATGTGAAAAGTGAAAAAAAAAGACGACAGGACTGAAATGAGTAGTCATACAAAAAGGATGAAAAACTTTTTATAAACACTTATTGTCATGTCATAAAAGAAAGGAGTATACTCCAATGCTTTGTATACACAGGGTCAAATAAGTTCCCATTTTTATAACAAAAGCAACTATATACTCCCATAATGTCCCTACTTACATTTCATGGATTTTTTATTTAAAGGAAGCAACCATTATAATGAGGGTGCGGAGGGGTTAGTGCGCTCGTCTCTGAAGTGGAAAGTCCCGGTTCGAGCCTCGGTTCGGACACAGATTTTTTTCGCCCCCTCCTGCCCACTCAGCAGTCATGGGTTATGAGGGTGCGGAGGGGTTAGTGCGCTCGTCTCTGAAGTGGAAAGTCCCGGTTCGAGCCTCGGTTCGGACACAGATTTTTTTCGCCCCCTCCTGCCCACTCAGCAGTCATGGGTACTTGACTTCGAGTTGCGGAAGTAAAGGCGGCGTAGAAAGGAACTGGCCACCCTACCACAATATGCCGAAGGCCCGCGAAATTGTCTCACTAACAAGGCAATCCTCAAAGTCCTGATCAGATGTGAGAACAACTTTATTTTAACCATTATAATACTAACAGACAACTAAGACTATTAACTCACTTCAGACGGTTCATACAACAGTTGCGTGACCCCCGCCGCGACGCTCGTGACGGCTCCCACAAGCCCTGCTTGACCAACTTTGGATTTTTTTTTCCGCTCTACAAATCACGCACGGATCGCGAGACCCACCTCGTATCCTTGTTTGGCCAAGCCTGAGCTACTTAGACTTCGTTTCGTATCTCTGGGGCCGGTAGTTTTTAAGTTATTGAAGGTGAAGGACAGTGACCCCAACTGGGGTTGAACAGACTGGAACTCGCGCTTTGTTTTTTTCTATACAGCTGATAGTAATCCGACAGTCGCGTCGTAGTAACGGTCGAAGAAGTCGCATGAACAAGAATCACATAATTTCGCCGTTTTCTATATTTCTGTACGTTTTACAAGTTCTAGTGTCTCAGAATATGATGTGTCTAATAGTTAGGATCCTGGATATGTACCCGAACACGGCCCGAGTCGTAGTTCTAGGGCTAGATCTAGCACTAGTACTGGTGTTGTTTTTCGCGCAACGAAATCACAACGTCGTGCCGTACATCTGTCTCATGTAATTCAGTGTATGGGTCTGAATCAATGCACAGACCAGCTTTTATATTTTCACCAAACACTCGCACATGGAAACAAATCAAACCAGAACACTTTGAACTTTTATTTTTGTTGTTGTAGTGAATTTCATTCTACCTGTCACGTCTCTGGAAATTTTTCGGAAAATCAAATTCATGCCAATTTTTAAAAAATCATACAAATTAAAGTATTAGACTTAGACAACTTTAGTTTTTTGTATTAGATTAAGCTTGAATGTTACTTTACTGTGTCAAAAAATAATTACAATTGGGTAATTTTGAGAGTTGTTGTGATTTATTGAAATACCCCCCAAAACGCCAGTCTTCAACGCTTGTGACTGGTGAAAGGGCCCAGTCATAAGTGAGTTAATACATGTAGTAAGTAATAATAATAAATACCCTGATTTTGAAAGTCTGATTTTGAACAGGTTTACATTCATACTCACTTCATGAAAAAGCACAATTAGTGAATCCAACCGATCAACATAGTTTTAGGCAATGATAAAGATACATAATAATAGGCTTTTCGGACGAAAGAATGACCTCTCCTCAACTCCAACTATCTCTTCTTTTCTTTCCTCCTCTCTCCTCCAAGGTCAGGAAATCAAACAAAGAAAAATCCCTCTTTAAGAGAGTTGATAAAAACTAAAACTCCAATGTGAGTCAAACCTCCATCTTGTGAATCCAAGTCAAGTTTTAAACCAAATCAAAACGACAGTGACATGCCAAGAGATACTTCAGCACTCACATGACCCCTAGCATACAGAAGCACAACATTTGGCAACTCAGACATCCAAAGTGTTTGACAACAGTCTCAGTCACAACATATTATGACATAGGTCACACCACAGTGCTACCACTACATGTAGGTGAGGGGTCATAAATAAATCCATTTCACACCAGTAAAAGGTGCAGCTTTCAGAGAGTGAAATAACACACCAGAATGAGTTCCTATAGAATAGTGTCACGAGTCATGTCCATTCGGAGTACAGACTCCTCCTTGTATAATGCCTTCCTTCTCTTCGAAACTAACCACTGTCATAAGTGCTCAACTGTATGGATTACTTGTCTGGTGAGGAAAATCCACTAACCTAAGCAATTAGTATACATAGAGGATGTACGGCAGGACCAAATGTTTTTAATATAATACGATAAATATTTGTGGCCGTAATGAAGTCACAAAACTCAATAACAAGAGGATCTTTCTGTAGAGAGATACATATGTGAGGCAGCGTCGTGAAATCAGGCGCTCGTCAAAATAACAAAAACAGGCATTTTTCCGCATTTTTATTTTTTGGCCTAACCTCTGTTACATCAATATAAAAACACATTTCAATGCGAATTTTACTGAAACACATTGATTAAAGACACAAAACAGGTCATTTTTCAGTTTTCAAAGACTCTTTAGCTATTGAAGTTACTAAACTTTGGCAGCCATTTTCTCGCAAATTTCACCACTGAAACCAGGCGACCTCACTTCTTTCAATCGCAAATATATAAAAGATAAAAGGATATTTATTTCATTGGAAGCAAGGCAAATAAATCAGCTTTCAGGTGATACCAATGACTCCATATGGCCAAAAATTGACAAGCGCCTGATTCCACTGCATTGGGACACATATCATCACTGTCATGAGGACATGAAGGTCAAATGTGGAAGTACAGACATATCAGAATGTAACACCAATGTGATGAGTCACAAAGACCAAAGTTTGTAGCTCACCTGCTCCAGTTCCGTCTTCATGGCCAGCTCACGCCAGTGACGCTCAAACCTCTGACGCTGAAGTTCTCTCTCCTTGGCCTGGATCTCTGTGTCCTTGGCCTGGATCTCTGTGTCCTTTGCCTTCACCTCTGACTTAATGACCTCGACCTCTGACTTTATGACCTGGTTCTCCGACCTGATGTCCAGGTTTTCCTGTGTCTTGTCACAGAGCGTCTTGTGGTTGTCAGTGCCCGCCTTGAGCAGACCCAGCAGGAGGGGAGAGTCGGGGAACTGGCCGCCTGGACACACAAACACTCATATTAAACTCAGTTTCTGACATGGCACATTTCAAGATAAAATATTTTTAGGATACACACAGGTTTTCTCAGCAACACTGCTACACCTGACACATTCTCAAGACTGGCCTAAGCTGGGTTACTTATGAACGTTGAATGATACAGAACATAAAAGTAAGGGAACTGACAGTCCTAAAACAAGATAATTTATAATATCAGAACTGTGGTCAGAAAGAAACAAACTGCAGTATATAGCAAGAGATTTAATATTTTAAAAAAAAAAATTGCACTGAATGCTCTAACTAGCATCCTTCAGTATTATTACTTCAGTCATAAAAAAGAGTTTCTTGTTTGGAAGAGAAACAAGGTAAGGTAACAGAAGGTGACCCTTTTAGTTAAGCAGAGGTGATGATGACATCAGAGATTTGCTCTGTATAGAGGAGTGACTCACAAGTCAGGTAAAAGAAGGTGATGATGGCATCAGAGATTTGCTCTGTGCTGTACCCACGTGCACGAGCTGCAGAGATAGACTCCAGGTCCAGGTACGGTCTGGGACCAGCTGACGGTGGTGAGGGTGTTGATGGTATTGATGGTAATGATGATGATGTTGAGGATGTTGCTGCTGTTTCCATTGTTGCTGCCTCAAGATCTGATTGGGACATAAAAACATCTGGTCAACTCAGTGGTAACAAAATACAACAGTATCAACTACAAAGGTCAGGAGTTAAATTTTGAGCCAAAAGATAAATCGTTTAAATTGATAGAAACTACTTTTATAATAAATACTCAGCAGCAAAGTGTTGATAGCTAAAATATGTTGAAGTTATTTAATACTCTAATAACTCAACAAACAAATTAAATGTGTAAGGATCTGTTTCTATTTCTTGATCAACATAAGTCAGGTTGTTTTTCACAGCACCATTCACAAACATTCATTACACACTGTGCAGATGAGTTTCAACAATTTTTCGAGTCCATCACCACACTATAAACCAAATCTTCTTCCACATTACTCTATTGATCAAATTTGGTTGCTATTAATTCAGGCCACACAAGCAACCAGAAAAGAAACGCTTTTAAAGACAAAAGCATACAAAAAAATTGTAGTGAAAACATCAGGTCTAATATTTAGCACAAATATTACATATATGTTTTAAATAAAAACATGGGGGCTCTTGTGGCCTAGAGGTTAAGGTGTTGGCCTCTCATTCAAAGGTCCCGGGTTCGAATCCGTGTAGTGACAGAAACATTTTCTTCTCTAAATTTGTCTCCTTTCACCTCCTTTCCTGCTCTCTATAATAGCAATGTTCTGTCGTCTGCTTTCGTCTCCTCTTTCTGCCCCTACTCCCTCATCTCCTTTGCCCCCCTCCTCTGGGCTCCTGATTCTTTCTACAGCCTTTCTACTGCTACTCCTTGGCTTCTTCTTACTGCTTTCTTTCAGCCACACCCCTGATCTTCTGGTAGGAAAGATGTACACCTAGCCTTCTCGGACAAGGGCGAAAAATCTCGGAAGGCCCGTGTGCAAGTTGCGCACATTAAAGATCCCTTGGTGGTCTGAAATCAATAAGAGTAGGCTTCGGCCTCCACCCGTGCAAAAATTCAAAATTTCCTACCAACTGAAAAAGTTTAATGTGTCCCGCGGGCTCATATGACCTTATGCAGTTGCGAGCGCCGTAAAAACACTTACAAAAACAAAAAACAAATAATAACACAAACGTCACAGATCTTTAATAATACATGGATAAAATAAACTTAAAAATCATGCAAGAGTATGTACACATAATAGTGTAAGAGTACTTTTTACCTTGAGCTTGACTGTCTTTCTTGATTCCAACCACAAGCTTTGGGGCAAAAACGAAAATAAAAACAAGTAAATCATCAAAATAGTTAAGTGCAATTATAAAGAAAAAAAAGCGGAACAAGAAGATGGCAGTATCTACAATAAAAGCAAAATGTTCTTCTATCTAAGAAAAACATAAAGTTTTTCACAGCAAAATATTTTTATCTGAAAAGCGGTCATAAAAGCTGATTCATTGTTTAAAAGAAATATGAAGGCAGTAGCTATAAATTGGGAGAACATTAGGAAACTTGAAAAAAGAGCATAAACATGTCCACATAAGATAGAGGACACAATCGCAGCATTAAAAAGATTTGTATAAAAATATAATGTCAAACCTCTGAGTCGAATGTCTTTTTTTTAATAGCTTCATACTCTCTAAGGATACATACTCACAGGGCTTGAAATAGACCGCGGCAATTTGCCTTGGTGCTTTTGCAATTTGCCGTAATGCCCTAAAAATCAAAGGGTCAACCGCGGCAATT
>NW_004797628.1:780619-782160 GCF_000002075.1 Aplysia californica | reverse complement strand
CTCTCTCTCTCTCTCTCTCTCTCTCTCTCTCTCTCTCTCTCTCTCTCTCTCAGAAGTTGCGCATCTAAATAAAGCAACAACAACATGACAGGTCAAAGTTAGATCGCCTGAACACTTCACAGTTAACCTATAATATTTTCTCATTTGGCTATATAAGGTTCTTTCGGAAATAGGCGTTAGTTTCTGAAGTAGCTCCTCTTAAATAGCCTTACATTGCTGCATAAGGCACTAAACCCATCAAATTTAGCCCTAAACCTACACGTTCTTATACTATTCATACTTCTCTGACCGTCCAGCCCTAAACCTATCAAATTTAGCACAAAACCTAGAGTATAAGAAAGTAGAGCCCTAAATCTATCAAATTTAGCCCTAAACCTATCAAATATAGCCCTAAACCTATCAAATGTAGCCCTAAACCTATCAAATTTAGCCCTGCCCTAATCCAAGAGTATAAGAACGAAGAGCCCCAAACCTATCAAATCACGCATATTAATTTAAAAAAGGAAGATTTTTTTAGTGGTGTGTAACCCCCACGAAAGCGCTACGCGGTCCGCGATGTGGCGTGGACGTGAGCGGTGAGCAGCTGGTGACGTCACTGGCAATAAATTGTGAGTCCGTGGGAAACCGGGGAGAACTTCCTGAAACTGTGGGCTTTTTTTTTTAGAGAGAGAGAGAGAGAGAGAGAGAGAGAGAGAGAGAGAGGGGGGGGGTCGTTTTCTGTTTGTCTAGCATCACAAATAATACACTGGGGATATTCTTTCCGCTAACAGTACAACAACAAGGGGATTTACGTCTGTGTTTAGTTTTGGTGGTGAACACTTCCCTCTCTCTGTCTCTCTTTCTCTCTTTCTCTATCTTTCTCTGTCTGTCTGTCTGTCTGTCCGTCAGTCTGTCTGTCTGTCCGTCTGTCTGTCTGTCTGTCTATCTCTCTTTTTCTCTCTCTGTGTGTCTGTTTGTCTCTCTCTTTCTTTCATTTTCTCTCTCTCTCTCTCTCTCTCTCTCTCTCTCTCTCTCTCTCTCTCTCTCTCTCTCTCTCTCTGTCTGTGTCTTTCTTCTCCCTCTCTCTCTTTTCTGAAGGATATTCTGATGGGAACACTGGTCATTTTAAGAAGAGAATGGGCGAAATCACTTGTGTGGAGGCCACAGTGAGTATTGCAAGTGGGCAGCAGTGAGACAGACAGACAGACAGACAGATGTACAGACATAAAGACAGACAGATAGACAGACAGGCAGGCAGACAGACAGACATGCAGACAGACAGATGTACAGACAGATGTACAGACATAAAGACAGACAGACAGGCAAACAGACAGACAAATATACAGACATATAAACAGACAGAAAGACAGACAGACAGACATGTGTGAGAGTTCAGAGTAAAAGATGTAAAAAGTTCGGGACATGAGGAAAAAGTGAATGAGTGTGTGTGTGTGTGTGTGTGTGTGTGTGTGTGTGTGTGTGTGCGCGCGCGTGTGTGTGCGCGTGTGTGTGTGGTGGGGGGGGGATAAATGAGCCGGGACTCACGGCAACTAACCCCCTCC
>NW_004797628.1:779404-780519 GCF_000002075.1 Aplysia californica | reverse complement strand
GGCACACAGAGAGTAGACTAATCATTGCCGCATGTGCCGAGAGCGTCATGGAGTAAAAAACTGGGCGCTATTATTTACTATTAACCCTATCCGTACGTCGTGTTTTACTATAGTATCCATATATACGACGTGGGGAACTCCTTGCCACCACTTAACCCTATCCGTACGTCGTGTCTTACTACCGTATCCATACGACGTGGGGAACTCTATGCCACCACTTAACCCTATCCGTACGTCGTGTTTTATTATCGTATCCATACGACGTGGGGAGCTCTGTGCCACCACTTTCCAAAGAGGAAATTTACTCGTTAATCCGATCTTGCATAGCAGTCTGTCAAAATGATTTTTAGAGAAATACTGAAAGTCTCAAAGAGAACTTGGCACTATAACTATAAGTATTCTAAAATGTGAAGAATACAACCCCGGGGGTACAAAATGGCCCCAGGGAGTCGGATAGGATTAATTAACCAAGGAGGTCTGGGTGCTCACCATGTATAACCTCTTTGGCGCTCACCCTCTACAGTAAAGTCTACTGCTTTCGTTTTAATACGCATTTTACGGCACTTGCAACACAATAAGGTCATATAAGTGCCGAAGATTAGAGGAGTTACACGAGAGTAAAAAACACAAAATACATGTAGAACGTAGAAGGAGGGGAGATAAAGACGATAGATGTTAGAAAGAAAAGAAGGAGCAAACCACACTAGAGCACCCGCCAACAACCCACACTCTCTACTCCATGTTCCCGGCACTGGGCACGGCTGACGTGACTGATGGGGCCTGCCAATTAGAGGTGGGCAAAATCTGGATAAATATCCGGATAACCGGATAATCCTCAATAATACATTATCCGCATTTAGACTCTTTAACTCTTTTTCCTGACCCGTTCGCCGAAGTGGGTCCAACAATTAAAATGTGTTGAATTGATGCCAACCCGTTTGTTGAAGCGGTTCATAACATATTATTTGCCGAAGAGGTGGACTAACATATTATCCGGATTTTGCTAAAGCGACTCATAGCCCAGCCCTACTAGGAGCCCGCCAAAAGGCAGTAATTCCGCCATAGCCACACAGCTGATGTCTACACCTTTTGACGGCAAACCTGTAAGGTGGGGG
>NW_004797628.1:774231-775925 GCF_000002075.1 Aplysia californica | reverse complement strand
TAGGGGAAGGGGGTTGGGAGGGGGGATGGAATTTCATTTTAAAAAGATTAAATTCCCTTGTTGGTTGGGAGGGTTGTCTTTTAGAAAACTTTGCTTTGTTTGAGAGAAGCGAAGCCATCTATAAGCCAAGCACATCAACACAATAACGGCCATTTAGGACATGCAAGGGACAGGCAGGACAGAAAGTGACAGAACAGAAATAAAAAACAACATAGGAAGAAAGAAAAAAAGTAAGACCGACCAACGGCGCCGTTCAGCCACTTTGGAAAATGGGAAGGGCTTGGGGGGGAGGGGGGTATATTCTATACACAGTGTAAGGCTAACCCCGTCATGCAACATTGGCCCAGTAGGTTGCACAGTATCATCGTCGACAAAGCCATGGAGACCTCTACGGAATTACCCACCTGTGCCAAAAAGAAAACAAAGTCCTATCGTGAGAAAAACAATAATAATGTGTGCGCGAAATACAGCCCAACCTGCTCTACCGGCTACCTGAGTAAGACATTCAACAGTACAAACGGCCACTTTCCATTCCCCCACCCCTACCCCTTCCCTTTAGTTTTAGTAGAAGTGTTAGGGCGCTCGCAACTGCATAAGGTCATGTGAGCGCCAGAAGATCAGAGGTGTTACAAGAGTAACAAACATAAAAAAGAAGAAGGGGAGATAAGTACGATAGATGTTTGATAGGAAAGAAGAAGCAAACCACACCAGAGCACCCGCCAACCACCCACTACCCCTTCCCCCTGTCTTTAAACAAAAATTATAAATAACACCGTGTAAGACGGTCACCAGTCTCAGACGTCCACTCTTTTCATCCACAACAGGTGGTCCCCGTCTTAGACAAGTTCAACTGTATTGGTTCTAGTTTTAGTAAACGTTTTACGGCACTTGCAACGCAATAAGGTCAACAAAGTGCCGAAGATTAGAGGTGTTACAAGAGAGTAACAAACACACAAAAAAAGGAGGAAAGATAGGGACAATAGATGTTTGACAGGAAAGAAGGAGCAAACCACGCCAGAGCACCCTCCAACCACCCACTGTATTGGTTTAACGCCCCCTTGCAACACTGAATGTAACTGTGATGTAGTTAGGAGGCGGGCCCTCTTCCACCGAGTCAACAACAAACAGTAACTGGCCTATAATTTAGCTTGTCCGTGCAAATGTCGCCAGGCAGGTATTGGTGGAATGGCTGAAAGCGAAAGTGACGAATAAACCTACCCAATGAGGTTGTGTGTCTGTTGTTGTTGCTGCTGCTGCTGTTTTAGTTTTTGTAAGAGTTTTACGGCACTTACGATACAATTAGGTCAGATGTGCCAAAGATTAGAGGTGATACAACAGGGGGGGGGGGACATAAAAAAGAAAGAGGAGAGATAAGGAAGATGGATGTTTAATACGAAAAAAAACCCCACACCAGAGCACCCGTCAACCATCCACATTCAAAATTAAATGAGCTTGAGTAGGGAGTACAACACGGACAAAATAACGATCATACAGTAAAGGGACAGATAGGCAGAAACAACACAGGGAAAGAAACGAAGAAGGGTAGAGGGCGCTCCCCCCAGTGGCACCCTCCAACCACCCGCGACCCAATTTGTGACCTGTCTCACGGGAGACAACAGAAAGAGAAACTAAAACTTACCCGGGTCGGGGAGCGGCGCAGTTGGGTAGCTTTGGTGGTTGTAAAGGGTAAAGGG
>NW_004797628.1:771982-772942 GCF_000002075.1 Aplysia californica | reverse complement strand
AGACAGACAGACAGACAGACAGACAGACAGACAGACAGACAGACAGGCAGGCAGACAGACAGACAGACAGGCAGACAGACAGACAGACAGAAACTGTGCATGTGTATCGAAACACAAAACAGGAACACTTTGGGTGTGTTCACCGGAGTTGGGTCTATTCTGTGACAAGGCGTGTGTCTTATCGTGTCTTCAATACCTTTCAATAGACTCTGTCGCATTTACATGAGGTCATGTTCCCCACTGTCTTCTCAGGTCTCCCATCCACTCTGTCGCTTATGCATATGGGCACATTTCCCCACTGTTTATTATGTTTTCAATACCCACTGTCGTTTATTTATATATATATAACAGGTACATTTCCCTACTGTCTCATTACGTCTCCTATCCACTCTGTCGCTTATACATAAGGGCACATTTCCTCGCTGTCTCATTATGTTTCCTTTACCCACTACTGATACATAAGGGCACATTTCCTCACCGTCTCATTCTATTTTCACTGTCGTATATACATAAGGGCACGTCTCCCAACAGTCGTATTATGTCTTCAATCCACTTTGTCGCATGTACAAAAGGGCATGTTTCCCCACCGTCTTATAATGTTTTCAATACACAGTCGCTTATAAATGGGGTCATGCTTTCTCACTGTCATATAACGCCTTATAAACTCTATCACGTACAATTTAATCAAAGGCGTGTTTCTCCAATGACTGTTGAGAGCTGTAAATGTAACGTGCAAGCTACCACTTATAAAATACGGCACGTCTCATCGGAGACTAGATCTATCTTGTGGTGTCTTCAATACACCTATACTCTGCCCCTTATAATAAGGGCAAGTTTCCACAAAGAATATTACGCCTTCAAAATACTATAATTGTTATTATTATTATTACCAGTTTTATTATTATTATTACCATTATCATATCATTAATAATATTGTTATTATAATATTATAATTATTAT
>NW_004797628.1:767527-770119 GCF_000002075.1 Aplysia californica | reverse complement strand
CAACAACCCACTTGTTTGAGAGTAAAGAGAAGCGCATCAACACATTAAGGGCAATTTAGTGCCATATTAGAAAGAGTTTACAAGTTTTAAGCGACAGACAGACAAGACTTTCTAAGACTAACAGTCAGAAAGAAAAGTGGTAGGACTACCAGTGGTGTCAACCGAACACAAAAATAAAAGAATTTTTGTACATGAAAAGTTATGGTCAGGTAACTTAAATCTGATTTGCAAACAAAACAGTGACACTCTCCAATATCGGAGAGGCCACGACTCTCCCTGGAAGAGACAGGATTCATATTCTATACTTCCCTCCAATCGCCCCACCCTCACCAAATCAAATGCCTACGTTTTTAGAAGAACAATACAGTTGACCCTGCAACAACCACCAGTCCAAGACAACCACGTCTGTCTGTGTGTACAAACAACCACTTCCCACTTGCATATATATTTAATTTTCTCTCTCATAAAATGACACTGTCTGAGACATCCACCTGTCTATGACAATCATTTTTACCTCTAGACAATGGGTGGCTGTCTTGGAATATTTTTTACAGCATTTGAAGAAAAAAAAGTCACACTAATGACCAAGTTTACTCTTTAAAAGGAATAATAGGCTACTAGAACACGGAAGTGAAAGAAAATGTACCTTCACATTTCCTATAAGGGAAAGCTAAAGTTCAATGTTTGTACTGGACCAAAAACAGCTGGTAGGTAGAGAAAACAACTTTCACTTTTATAACTTGGGCACATTCTGTTCTTTATATTGTGAGTTTCTTCGATAAATCCAAAGGCCCAAAAAATGATTTTAGGGCAAGGACACAATCCAGCTTGGTTCTGGACAATTCCACTTTAGGTAGATCTAGGCCTATGGTGGGCAGTCAACAAAGGAAAAGATGAACTCTAAAATATTTAAATTTCTCAATCGTATTTTTGGGTTGTTTTTCAGGATAAAATTAAGTTTTGTACCCAAACACGGACACTTTCTAACTTACTTACAACTCCTCCACCCTTACCCCTGATTTCTATGATGCAGTTATTATCTCAATATTCCTGTCTATCAAAATTACTTTTGGGGCCAAAACCAGAGGATAGCCAGTTTTTTTCCTTCTTTAGTTTAGTAATCTTAGACTAGATTCTAGAGGCTACACATCTGAATAGGCCTACATGATAAATATGTCAAAGGCAAAGGGTAGGCCTATTCAAAAGAGGAGGACTTCCGTAACAAGCGACCACTATGAGACAGAGTAGAACAGAGAACAGGGGTAGGGGCAGAGGTAGTGGGTAGGGGTACGGTAGGGGTAGGGCTTGGCCGGTTTGGGTTGTTAGTGTTTGTTAGGGCGGTCGCTCGTTACGGAAGTCCTTCCTTCAAAAGTCGCAAAAAAGTCAAAGTTGGATCTCAACTTCTAGATTCTAGAAGATCTAATCTAGATAGATCTAGATCTAGATCTAGATCTAGATCTAGATCTAGAATCTAGATCTAGATCTAGATGATAGATATCTAGATCTAGATCTAGAGTCTAGATTTAGATCTAGATCTAGATCTAGATCTAGATCTAGATCTAGATATAGATCTAGATCTAGATCTAGATTCTAGAAAATCTAGACTAGATCTAGATATCTAGATCTAGATCTAGATTCTAGATCGAGTGAATAGAGAGGCTAAATGACTCACCTGAAGCGTTCAAGACCTGGAGAAAACTCATGATGGTCAGCAGCACCAGTCCCCACCACATACTGGAGGCGGAGGTGGTCAAACTTTCACCAACTCCAAAATTTGCCATGAATCTAAGTTGAAAGCCAAAGTCGCTGACCAAAAGCAAAAAACACGATCACAAACACGAAGCCTGGGAGGTTGGGCAGTCGAAGAAATTCAATCCAAGTTGACTAGGCTACGTGTATTGCGGGACGACTTTTTACTGACTTGAGAGTCGACTTGACACAGATTCAATTCAATCAAGAATCATCAGTCAAGATCTCTAGACAAGCTCAGTTTGATTACACACTTTTCTAAAGATACAAAATCACAGGATACATATCGATGAAGATGATTAACTCTCGACTTGAGTTCTCGGTTTTCCAAATGACAAGTATTTGTCTCAACAGTTCTGTGAATCAGTGGGGGGAAAACCACAACATTAACAACACCGTCATTGTTGATGTTTTTCGGAGGCCATCCTGGGCATTGGCGTAGGCCTACGGAAAGCGTAACGAGAACTGGGTCTTGTGGCTGTGCCTGTTTACCACAGAATAGTGTAGAATTCTGTGCTGTTTACACAACTGACGCAGAAGAGCTCTTGTCTTTTCACTGGGACATTCCTCCGTCCTCCAGATTGGAGTTTTCCTGGCTGTGACGAGCCAACTACTAGTACTAGCCTAACCGTGTTTACTGTTTACGCTCTCTCTCTCTCTCTCTCGTTCCAAGCAGGCTGGCTGAGCAGACTGCTGTGCCTGAGCCGGACTGATGAACTGAACTGCACGCCAGTGCGACCGTTTGCTCTCTGTTGCACGTTTCCCGTGTGTGTGGTGTGTGGTGTGGATGGCGGGACGGGGTGGAGAGAGAGAGAGAGAGAGAGAGAGAGAGAGAGAGGTAGG
>NW_004797628.1:739048-766004 GCF_000002075.1 Aplysia californica | reverse complement strand
TCCACAGACTCTCTCTCTCTCTCTCTCTCTCTCTCTCTCTCTCTCTCTCTCTCTCTCTCCCTCTCTCTCTCTCTCTGACACACACACACACAAACGTGTTCAAAACGAATGAGATGTCTACAAGCTACAAGCCGCTACTAAATCGATCAATGTAATGGCCTTGATCCCCCGGGGTAGAGCGAGAGAGAAATAGTATGATGAGTGGAGGATAAAATAACTCTACCCGACCTAGGCCAGCTCCAAGATTTTTGCCCCAAGGACCTTCGAATATTTCTAACCTCCTTGACCGTTGACCTACCCGACCATCCACCCGATCTTCCCTTACATGTACACGGGTGGTCAGACAAGCCAGAGATCATCGACCACTCATCGGCCATACAGCGGCCTCTCCGTTGCGGTGAGATCAGCTCATCCCCCTGTAACCACTAGCCACACACAGCAGCTTCTGCCCGGGGCCGGAGATGTGGCACGAGCTCAAACCGCAAACCGCAAGGAAAGAAATCCGGATTGGACGGTCCTCGGATGTTGTTGCAGCAGTCGCCCCGGGTGCCGGGAGCCCAGTTAAGTAGCGGCAGCAGCAGGTAGGTTCGTGTTTTAGTACCCCACGACTGACTGGCTGTATCTTGTTACTTCGAAGATTCTACTCCCTCCACCTCCACCCCAACCCCCCTTACCACCTTCCCTAATCCCCATGTTTTGTGAGACTATGTAGGCCTATTATAAAATATATACTGTACATGTTCTTGAATTCATAACACTCTAGACTAAGCACTGTCAATCAAAGCCGCCAATCTTTATTTTCAGTTTTAGAAAACTTGTTGCACGAAGGGCAAGATATTAACATGTTCTTATGCACAGTAGAATTGGTAGTAAATGGGCTGATTTATCAATCTCATGCTCATACTGTGCTAGAACAACATATGGGGAACTGCTGCTTTTTCTTTCCTCATTCTTACCATCGTCATTTCCCTCTACTTCTTTTGTATGCTTGTCACTCTCTTGTGAACTACTATTTCCGGGATGCCTTGATAGTCGAAGCAGACTTTGTGTTGTTGAGGCTAGAGAGGTGAGCAGAGTAGAAATCTAGGCCTCAGCCAGATTCCCCGTTTGGACTTCTCTGTTGACATCCACCCCTTGGCGCTCATATGACCTTACGCAGTTATGAGCGCCGCAAAACCTTACTTAAACAAACAAGACTCACTGCAGACGACGTTCGTGCAATTTTTCCCTACTGGCCCTTCATTTGATTCCAAAGAGAGTCGACTCAAAATTTAATGGTGTGCTCTATCTATAATAAAGCACCCGAATTACGTCAGGAATGTCCAGTCGTGGAGTAATATTTATAAATCTATGGGGCTGTCCCTGAGGCGATAGTGGTATTCCTGAAGTATTTTACACTTTAACATTTAGCACCGGAGGTTCTCTGGTAGCAGTATCATGTTACTACCCAAGCCTCCACTTGTATGGTCATTGGTCAGGGACTTACGACTCTCGGTGTGTGTGGTGCAAAGAGTAAAGAGGTTACACGTATAACAGTAGGCTACAATAACTATGTAAGCACTTTGGTTAGCGTGGTGGTGTGGTGAGTGGAGCCGAGGGAACATAATCTGATGAGTGGGGCCTGTGGACCAACGAGGAAACCGCAGAGATAATTATATATATAATAATATTATATATATATATATATATATATATATATATATATATATATATATATATATATATATATATATATATAGAGAGAGAGAGAGAGAGAGAGAGAGAGCAGAGAGAGGGAGAGAGAGAGCAGAGAGAGAGAGAGAGAGAGAGAGAGAGAGAGAGATAGTAGTATACATGACACCATGTAGTCGTGTGAACCGTTCTGTTGTAGCTGGAGAGGGGTCGGACTGTACTGCTTGTGAATGTAATGATATAGATAATTATGGAGATAGTAGTATATAGTATATATTTAGTCTAGTCGTGTGAACCGTTCAGTTTTTACTGTAGCTGGAGAGGGCCGGCCGACTGTACTGCTTGAAATATTGATAATTGTTATAGAGATAGGAGTATAGTCAAAGATTCTCTACTACATACACGATCTTTGGTGTATTTGTGTGAAACTTTTTGTAGTTGCTGGAGAGGGGGCAGACTGCACTACTTGTAATATAGATAATTATAGAGATAGGAGTATAGCAAGGAGTTTAGAACTTTTAATCTCCTTGGAGTATAGATTATATCTTTGGTGAAGTCGTGTGAACCTTTTTGTTGTAGCTGGGGAAGGGGCAGACGGTATTGCCACTGTGATTTGTTGGAACTGTCGGACTCAATAAAAAAACAAAAAACAACCCAGTGGCGGTGGGTGGACCAAGATTTGGGTGGGGTTTAGGTTTTTTCCACTTCTTTACCACCAAAAAGCAAGCAATAAGAACAAAACAGTGATAATTTTTCTATACTCACGGCGAGCCACGGCGTTTTGAGAACCATTCAAACGAGAGAAGAGTCACCTTTGTCTTCCAACTCTTTGTTCTTAGTCAAATTTAAGTTCTTCTGAATGGTGGGGACGAAGATGTTTCACCTCCAAATTTCTCTAATTAGCTTTTATCTGAAGAAAAAGTTGCCTCAAAAGTGGTTTGATGTAATTAATAGCTGTTAAATCTCAGCGGCACAAACACACAGCACTCCAAACACATACCGTCTATGAGGTGGATTGGGTCGTGTTGTTGCGAAAAATAGAACGCGCCTAACAAAGGCCCAATGGGCATATAGGTATCTGTGTCACTGGGGGAAAGTGTGTCGTAAACTTTTACCCCATTGTCAGGGCTGGGAGAGCGTGAGCCCGCGGTGCAGTGTTATTTTTAAAAAGTCTTCTTCCTTTTTACAAGAAGAGTTTCTTTAAAGACGGGCGTGGGAACCGGCTTATTCTTTCTGAGCCCTATATACACGACATTTGATTGGCTGTTAGGTTACTATAGTTGTAAGCGGTGACAACAATGATTGGATAAACGGGCAAGCCGCAAGCTGATAACTGTGTGTTCACTGTGTGCGATCACAACGGTTTCAACTGTTTATTTCGTTATTTAAGAAACTTTCATGAACTAAGGGATAGAGTTGGGGTGGGGACTGGGTGGGGGTGAGGGGCTCAAGCCCGTAAGCACTTCACTACCCACCGCCACTGAAACCCCCCAGCATTTTTCGGGATAGAGCTAGCCCCCTTGTGGCTAAAAGCGACCATTTATGCCTGTACACCGTCATCTGTCAACTGTCTTAGTTGGACGGTCCTTATTATAGGCCCTACTAAGGTAAATTTGTCCCGACATACCGCCAGCGAACTAACCGCCAGAGGTATACACTATCTGTCACGCCCGTGGTTTTAAGCACCCCGCATAATTTAGTAAAATTTGATTTTTTTGGGCATAATTTTTAAAATTATTTTCCTTTATCATTCTTTGTTAAAATTAACAGAATCGCATAATTTCACTTTTTTGGGGGCTCAGTTTGCATCATTTCAGAATTTTTTTTTGCATAAAACCGCGGGGACAGCACTATATATAGCGCACAGCCTTTCTCACAACCATATCTGCGAGTTCGGCCGGTTTCTTTCATTTTTCGCCGATGCTCCCGAGTTGCACTGATATGAGAATGCTATTCTTTTTAGGTAAACTTGAGCTTTATAGTTTATAGTTTTAGTAAGGTTTTTACAGCGCTCGCAACTGCATAAGGTTATATTACGAGCGTCAAGAAGTGGACGTCAACAGAGAAGTCCAAACAGGGAATCAGACTTATTCTGTTCACCTCTCTAGCCTCAACAGCACAAAGACTGTTTCAGCTATCAAGGCACCCAGGAAATAGTAGGCCTACAATGTAGTTCACAAGAGAGAGACAAACATATAAAAGATGTTGATCTAGAGGAAAATTACGATAGTAGTAAGGATGAGGACAGAAAAAGCAGCAGTTCCCCCTGTGTTGTTCCAGCACAGTATGAGCATGGCATAGATAAATCAGCCCATTTACAATTCTACTGTGCATAAGATAAGAACACATTAACATCCCCCCTTTGGGAATGGCCTTAAGACACTTCAGTCAGTAGCACTACCCTGGGGGGAGGGGGGGGTGGGTGGTGAGAGAACTTGAGCTTTGAACACACCAGGCAGACCAAGTCTGTAACCAACTGAGCTACCCTGGCCTTTGCAAAAGAATAACCAACAAGGACATCGGTATCAATCAATAGCAAGATTTATTTCTTCAATATCAATCAAGCAAACAGATGCTCTTTTCCATCAAAGCAGAAGAGTGTAAGCAAAAGAATTTTCTTCTTTAAAAAATCTTTTTAAAAATTTAAAAAAATGACTTTAATTCTGAATCCAAACATTCCTATTTTGTGTAATTCCTAAAACAATCAGTCCTGCCTCCTGTACTAGTCAAGGCACCGATGGCAGACACAGTCCTAGCTCACAACATAATCCAAACTACAGAGACTGTGACAAGTAGATTGTCCTAACTCTCAAACTAAATCAATCTATATTATATATATATATATATAAAATTATATTAACTACAAATAAACCCAACTATATATGTGTATATTGTATATAAACAGTTAACTAACAATATAAACCAAACTATATGTTATCTATTCACAAACTAAACTTACTTCAAAGATAGTTTTTTCACAATATAAAACAAACCACACAAAAATAAACCAAAGCGGCAGACAAGAAACAAGTCCCAACTAAAGATAGAAAAGAAAGTACAAAAATTGTGACGCAAAAACTACGATTGTCCACACAGTGTAAATACATGCAGTACATGCAGACTTTATACTTTATACATGGAATGTGCTTTGTCCCAACTGCTTCATACTGGAAAACAAATAAATACATGTATATTCTTTTCTTAAAACACCAGTATGTAATGAGGCACACTTTCTGTTCATGATCATTACAGATTTCCCAGAAAACTGGATGCAAATCGCAGAGAAGTAAAGTGAGTGAACGGGCGACATGCAAGTTAATGTAGATTTCTGAGTATTGTTGAAGGGAAAGTTAAGGGGAAGCAAGACACAACAGCACAGCACAGCACACAACAGCACAACACAGCACACAGGTAGCCTACATGTTGTCTCATTCAGCTGGCTTCATTTAGCATCAAATTTTTTGATAGAATTAGAATGTCCTGTTAGTGTAAAATTAATTATGGTCATTTCCAGGGCTCTGTGAATCATCAAAATAATATCAGGCCATTATCAGGGTTCGATTAATCATCAAAATAATATCAAGTCATTAGTAAGGTTTGATTGATCATCAAAATAATATCAACATTGTAACATAATTTTTGTAAAGCGCATAGAGCATAATGTAGAGCATGAGTTAGCGCTAAATAAATGCAATTATTATATACATTTATTATTATTATTATATTTATATCTTTCGCAAAACTCAAATGTCAGAACTGAGTAGAAAAGCTTTATAAGATTATGCCATCATCTGTCATGTCACAAAAACCTCCCCACTTTGTTGCGTCGAGTGGCATTCCTTACAAAACAAAACAGGGGAACAAAAACAATCTGTCAACACATGAGAAAAGAAACGTGTCATGTTTCGTCTTTGCTCAGAGCTTTCCCCCACCAACACCCCCCCCCCCCCATGTCAGTTCCTTCCCCATGTGCAGATCCATCCATGAGATAGTCAAACAGATTTTAGTCAGCCTGGTCAGAAAACATGCTGGGGAATTTCTCAGTTTTTGTTTTAGAAAGAGTTAGAGTTTAACAGCGCTTGGATCACAAATAGGTCATTTCAGTGCCAAAGATTAGAGGTGATATTAGAGAGTAACAATTTAAAACAAAAAAGGAGGAGAGATAGGGACTATAGATCTTTGATAGAAAAGAAGGAACAAACTACACTGAAGCACCCACCAACCACCCACAGGGAAGGTTCCGTAGACTGGGAGTCTTTAATCAAAGAAAAAGTTCAAACGTCTACGCAACCAGACCACGACTAGAACACCAACAACCGTCATCAAGTCTCTTGTCTGGAGCAGACATTGGCGTTTATGGTTTACCATTCGGGGCCATCCCTCTCTTCCATTTGAGGCATTTAATGACTGGGTTCTTGTTCATTGTGTAGTTAGATGTCCAGATCTATGTTCTGGCTAATTTATTAAAAATTTTTTTTTTATAGTAGAGGGTTTTACGGCGCTCGCAACAGCATAAGGTCATATGAGTGCCAAGGGGTGGGTGTCAACAGAGAAGTCGTTACAGGAAATCAGACTTAGACTGCTCACCTCTCTCGCTTCAACAGCACAAGGTCTGCTTCGACTATCAAGGCACCCCAAAAAAGCAGGTCACAAGAGAGTGACAAACATACAAAAGGCTAATTAATTAATCTTGTGCGTTGATGTACTCATCAAAAGGAACGCAAAATAAACAACATTCCAATAACATTATAAGCAGCCATAGAAATACATAAAACAGATGTTGTGCAGAGTAAATTTGCATTGGAAGATCTATCAAATGTACAGATAATATTTTTAAAAACTGCCACGAGTAGAATATTGTAAAAAGAAAATAAATAGTGTCAAAAACGTTGTTGCGAGTAGAATATTGCAAAAAGAAAACAAATTGTGTCAAAAACGTTGTTGCGAGTAGAATATTACAAAAAGAAAACAAATTGTGTCAAAAATGTTGTTATGAGTACAATATTGCAAAAAGAAAACAAATCATGTCTAAAAACATTGACTCTAGAGACGGCAGACTTTGCTGAAATGTCTACAGTCATCACACAAACTCAAAAACAGACTATTGAACACACTTGGGAAATCAGGGGCACATCATAAGGGCATTACTATTTTCCAAACCTATTCCCCCCCTCCTCCTCCAACCACACATCCCAACTCTTGAGAATACTCCCCCCCCCTCCCACCCCCCCAGAAAATTGCACATACTTGTAACAGGCCTACATCACAGGAGACTAACTGTTCTCCAACCTTCCCTTTTTGTGGACTACAAGATAATGCGAATGATTCCCAATAGAAAAACAGAAGATTTCAAGCTCAAAGATATATGAAAAGATGAATCAGAAGAAAGCAAAATTAAAAGATTTCAGACCATGCGTTACACTCTAAAACATAAACATAAAGTAAGCTTTTTTAACAGGGCAATTAGCTCTTTGAAATAGAACACATAAAGGTAGACAGAGTATGGCACAATAAACTACAGAGTCAGCATAGTACTTCCAAAGATCAGTAAAGAGATTTTTATAAAAAGATATAAATGCACAGTATCATTACTTGAAGCAATTAAACAAAAAGTAGAGATTGATAAGTAAAATCTCAAAACAAGCAACACAATTTTCTTTGCACCCAAGTCATCATTAAACCGGAAAGAATGGCCCAGTAGTCAGATTTCTCCAGTCACAGAGAACTAACACTCAGCAAACACAGTAAAACTTTCTTTTTTCTTCGCAATCACGTCACACTTGAAGTCTGGTTTCTCTCACGTATATAGAGCAAAATCTGATTATATAAACTTCACAAGAACAGAGAATTTTTTGTGCTAAGCAGATTTCAGGTTAAATTAAGAGAAGTAATAAGGGTATTTGAAACCCTTTCGTGTAAGCAGGAATTCTGTGTTAAACAAAGTCTACTCTGACCATAAAAACATAACATTACTTCAGTAGCCAGGCCAAAAGACACTAACTAACCATGAAGCAAAAAGTAAGACCCTTTTTCATAACAACAAATATGACAAAGTGTATCAGCTGCTTTGAATCTGATGCCCAGTCAAAATTAAAAATTTCATAAAAAATACAACAAATATTATAACATCAATTATAATAATAGACCTAACATCAATAACAATAACAGACCTAATATTAAAAGTAAAACCAGCAACAACATCAACAATAATACTGCTTCTTCTCATCTCAACAATACGGTTTTGAGTGATTGTCTTTTTCCTCTAAGAAAATATCCTCACTGATTATAAACTCACAGCACACAAAGATGTCGCACAAATACACCCCTGCAGTGAGCACAGGGATGACCTCTTGACCTCTCAACACCAGCCTGGCTGCCACCAGAGGTCAAAGTTGTTGGGGTCAGCTTTGGGGTCGTTGGGTGGGTAGTTAGCCGGCACCATCATTGTGTAGTAGTGGGACATCCGCGCCTTGAGCTTTTCTACAACCTCTGGGAGTTTGTCGTACAAGTTGTTGTGTTCGTACGGGTCATCTGTAAAATACATACACACAACATATTGAGGTTATTGAGTATCTTACACATTGTTGTGTTCATATATAGGTCATCTATGTAATACACATACACAACACATTGTGGTTAGAGGGCATCTTACAACAAATTGTTGTGTTCATATATAGGTCATCTGTGTAATACATACGTCACGTACAACATATTGTGGTTAGGGGGTATCTTACACGATGTTGTGTTCATATATAGGTCATCTGTGTAATACACACACAACACATAGTGGTTAGAGGGTATCTTACAACAAACTGTTGTGTTCATAAGTATATATATATAGGTCATCTGTGTAATACGTGCGTACAGCATAATATTGTGGTATGGGAGTATCGTACAACAAATTGTTGTGTTCATATATAGGTCATCTGTGTAATACATACACACACACACAAACAACACATATTGTGGTTAGAGTACAACAAGTTGTTGTGTTCATATGTATATACAGGTCATCTGTGTAATACATACACACACAACACATTGTTGTTATTGAGTATCTGACAGGTTGTTGTGTTCCTACCAGTCATCTGTGTAAATAGTGTAATAAACACACACACACACACAAACCCACACACACTCATGCAAATCACCATATGGTTTTAGGGTATCTACAAGTCGTAGTGTTCATATAATTTGGGTAATCTGTGTAATACATACACACACACAACACATTGCGGTAAGAGGGTATCTTACAACAAGTTGTTGTGTTCATACGTTTACAGGTCATCTGTGTAATACACACACACACAACACCTTAGGGTTTTAGGGTATCTACAAGTCGTAGTGTTCATATAACATGGGTCATCTGTGTAATACATACACACACACAACACATTGTGGTTGTGGTTGTAGAGTATCTTGCAAGTTGTTGTGTTTGTATAGGTCATCTGTGTAACAAACACATACAACACCTAATGGTTATAGGGTATCTACAAGTTTTTTTGTTTTTTATAGCAGAGGGTTTTACGGCGCTCGCAACTGCATAAGGTCATATGAGCGCCAAGGGGTGGGTGTCAACAGAGAAGTCTTTACAGGGAATCAGACTTTGACTGCTCACCTCTCTAGCTTCAACAGCACAAGGTCTACTTCGACTATCAAGGCACCCCAAAATAGCAGGTCACAAGGGAGTGACAAACATACAAAAGAAGTAGAGGAAAATGACAATAGTAAGGATCAGGAAAGAAAAAGCAGCAGTTCCCTGTTGTAGATCAGGCACAGTCATGAGGTGACATGAGTCAGCCCATTTACAATTCTACTATGCTTGAACGAGATATGTCCCCTCTTTGGGAAAGGCCTAAAGACACTTCAGTCAGTGGCACTGCCCCGGGGGGTATCTACAAGTTGTTGTCTTCATACGGCTCATTTGTGTAATACATACGCACAACACCTTATGGTTGTGTTCATACAGGTCATATGTGTATCCCTCACCTTTTAGTTTAGTTTTAGTAGAGGTTTTACGGTGCTCCCAACTGCATAAGGTCATATGAGCGCCAGAAGATTAGAGGTGTTACAAGAGAGCAACAAACATAAAAAAGAAGAAGGAGGGGAGATAAGGACGACAGATGTTTCATACGCAAGAAGAAGCAAAAAACACCAGAGCACCCGCCAACCACCGACTCCCTCACCTTTGATGTTGTAGAGGCCCCTGAACTTGGTCCAGTTGGAGTAGGTGTGAGGGTCCATTTGTGAGTCCAGGTCCGAGTAGTCCGAGCTGGGCGGGGGTCCCGGCCAGTCTTCCTCCGGTTTGTACCAGTCGTTGTACAGGCCGGGGTAACCTACGATCAGTTTGAAGTCGCCCACTCTGAAACCAGAGACACACTCAGTCATAATCCAGACAGTAACTTTATAATATATACCCACACACACATTTCCGCGTCACAATGGACTTAACTCACCTATTATCCAAAAACTGACCTGCTCCACACACATTTCTGTGTTTCAACACACTTAAACTCACCCATAATCCAAACACTAACCGTTTCCATATTTCTGCTTTAGATAGTAAGTGTTTTACGGCACTTGCAACACAATAAGGTCATATAAGTGCAAGAAAGTAACAAATACAAAAAAGAAAAAGCAGAGATAAGGACGATAGACGTTTGATAGGAAAGAAGAAGCAAACCACACAAGAGCACCCGTCAACCACCCACACTTATTTCTATGTCCCAACTCAACTCATTCTTAACCCTAACACTAACTAATTTCACACACACACACATTTTTGTGTCACAACCCATTCACAACAATCCAAACACTAACCTATTCACTCACTCACACATGTCTATGTTACAATACACTCACTCATAACCCAAACACTAACCTATTCAACATTGCCCTGATACGGCATGACTCACAATATGACTCTGATACACTTTTTGTTTTTAGTTTTAGTAAGTGTTTTACGGCACTTGCAACACCACAATAAGTAAGGTCATATAAGTGCCGAAGATTAGAGGTGTTACAAGAGAGTAACAAACACAAAATAGACGAAGGAGAGATAAGGACGATAGATGTTTGGACAGGAAAGAAAAAGCAAGCCACACCACAGCACCCACCGACCACACTTTTTGTGACTCATGATATGACCATCATACGGTGCGGTGACTATGATAGATCTACACTTTTTGTGACCCATGTTATGACCTTTATACGGTGTGGTGACTCACACCATAACTCTGATACTTTTTACGACTCGTGATATGACCATTGTATGGCATGACTTTCAATATGACTATTATACACTTTTTATGACTCATGATTTGACCATTATACGGCATGGTGACTCACAATATAACTTTGATACAATTTTTGTGACTCATGATATGACTATTATACGGTGTGGTGACTCATAATATGACTATTATACTACAGCGTGACTCACCTGATGGCTGCGTGTCCCTGGTTGGGAGTGGTGTAGTTGTCCAGGTTATAGACAAACTCGGAGCGTCTGGAGGCGGACAGTGACGTGATGGACTGCCACTGGCTGATCCCGTCTCTGTGCGGGTCTGGGCGACCACAGGCAAGGACATTGAGTTTTAGTTGTAGTGAGCGTTTTACAGTACTTGCAACACAATTAGGTCATATAAGTACTAAAGATTAGAGCAGGCGTTACTAGAAAGTAACAGACACACAAAAAAAAAAAAAAGAAGAAGAGAAAAGAACGATATGTGTTTGATAGGAAATAAGGAGCAAACTACATCAGAACACCTGTCAACCACCCAAGGGAATGTTGGAGCAATTCATTACAGTAGAAATTATAAATATGACCACGGTATGAGACAAAGAAATGGTTGTACGATTTATCACCTGTAAAATGATAAATGTGATACTATTTGGATGTGGCCACTTGCAGAGTAGAAAAGGGATGTGACAAGTAAAATCACCCGGATACTGCTATAGATAATAATACATGTAATAATAAATGACATTTATATAGCACTCTACCCCGATTAAAGTACACAGGCTCTGAGCGTTTTACAATACAGTACAACGTACAACAGTAACATAAAACGTTGTGTTCTGACAAAAAGAAAATAGAAAATTACTCCAAATATACATCTTATTAATTTAAAAACAGAAACGACTTCAGCTGACATTTGAATGAATCAAAAGATTCATTAACAGAGCCACAAACGGCTCATACACACAGAGAGACACACACACACATGTAAACATTCCCAATGAGGCCACACATACACTCAAACTAACATATCTTCGACACCCCCCCCCCCCCCCCCATCCAAAAGATACAACAATCCTCACCAGAGTAATTTATTCCCGCTGCCTCCAGAATCGTGGGGAACCAGTCGACCGCATGCATCAGTCTGAAACACACACAAGATGCAGAACTCTCATATTGTCATCATTATCAACATAAATATCTTTTACAACATCAAAATCATCATCATTATTTACAACACAATTATCAATATATCATCATCATTATCAACACAAATCAATATTGTCTTCATTAATCTATTGATAACATCATTATCAATGTCATCACACTGATTATTATCAGTGTCATGATCATCCTTTCTCTCATGATGTATCTAGATTTAGAACAGTTCACTCGTGATACATTATAACCCTCCCATGGGGTAGATATCTCTCTAATGACATTTCAAATAAATGGCACAGCTTTTCCATTTATCTCTTATATATGGCTAAATATAGAATGGCTTACCAATCATATCTCCCACGATGTATCTAAATACAGAACAGCTCACCTGTCATACCACCCACAATGTTTCCATATATAGAACAGCTTACCCATCATATCTCCCACAATGTTTCTACATATAGAACAGCTTACCCATCATATCTCACTCCAGTCTTCTGTAGAGGTTTCCCGTGCACAAAAGCAGGCACGCGGGTGCCACCCTCCCAGATGGTGATTTTGCCTCCCCTCAGGGGGTAGTTGTTCCCGTGGTACGGTACCCAGCCACCATTCTGTGGAGATGACCATATGAGATATCAACATGGTACCAACAAAAGTAACCAGTGTCATAATATAGTATATACATAGTACAGAACCCACTCACCATTCTGTGGAGATGACCGCACAAGACATGGAAATAAATAAAAGGAAAGGAAACCAGTGTGATGAAAAGTACAAGATAAGATACATCTTTATTGCCCAGATCCTGGCACATTGCTTTGGCGTTTCACCACACACACACATCATTCAGTAGAAATCCCCGCATGAAACATCAATGTTGTTGTTGTTGTTATCAATCCAACAACAGCTGGGCTCTTGCCCTTTTGTCCAAGTCCAAGGCATGAAACATAAATGTATGTGTATGGGTTTAATACTTATTAGGTCATTCAAGAGGAGGGACCTCTGAATTTAACATCTGTCTCCAATAGGATCAAGCCTTAAAAACTCCACAAAACGACCCAAGCTCAAGAACACCCAGCCAGGGATTTGAACCAGGGTCATCCACTCTGTAGCTCAGTATGATACAGCTGAGTTAACAGAGTATTATTATTTACTTATTTAGTAGAGGTTTTACGGCACTCGCAACTGCATAAGGTCATATGAGCGCCAAGGGGAGGATGTCAACAGAGAAGTTCTTACAGGGAATCAGACTTAGATCTACTCTGCTCACCTCTCTAGCTTCAACAGCACAAACTCTGTTTCGACTTTCAAGGCTCCCAGAAATAGCAATTCACAAGAGTGTGACAAACATGCAAAAGAAGTAGAGGAAAAATGACGATAGTAAGGATAAGGAAAGAAAAAGCAGCAGTTCCCTGTTGTAGATCAGGCACAGTTAAGAGCGTGACATTGATGAATCAGCCCATTTACAATTCTACTGTGCATGAACGAGAAATGTCCCCCCTTTGGGAATGGCTAAAAGACACTTCAGTCAGTGCCACCGCCCCGGTGGGGGGTGGGGGGGGGGGGGGGTGGAGAGTTAACAGAGTGCCCTGAAACAACAATACAACCATAAATAACCAGTTACAAATGGTATGATACCCAGCCACTGCTCTGTACAGATGACTGCACAAGATAAGACAATCTGTCTCCCCCCCCCCCCTCCAATTTCTCTCAACCCAATATGGTCATTTAGTTGTTTTTAGTCTAAGTCAGATTTTCAAGGCACTTGCAACACCAATACATCATATAATGCCAAAGATTAGAGGTGTTACTAGAAAGAATAATGTAAAGAAAAGAAGGAAGAGAGAGAAGGACGGCAGATGTTTGATAGGAAAGAAGGGGTAAATCACACCAGAGCTCCCACCAACCACCAACTCAAAACAATGACTCACATCGGCGGTGAAGAAGAAGATGGTGTCATCAAACATGTCCCTGTCTTTGAGCACCTTGACCAATCACTGCCCACCCAATAACTTACACACCAATGACAGTCTCTAGCCACCTCATCAATTAGTCATACACCACAGAAAACCTCCAGCTTGCCCCCCCCCCCTCCCTCAACAGAAACAGAAAAAAACAACAAAACAACCCCAAACAAATAAATAAATGTGAAGCGTGCTGACAAAATGAGTTACTTCTCCAATTCGAGCCCTTTGGAAATAGACACATCCTTCTTATTGGTGAAGTTTTTACAACTTATAAGAATGAAATAATAAAGGGCATGTTATCCTTTAAGAATATGGCATCTACAGAAAATCTATAAATTTGACCCTAGTATTGATTTTTGGCCAATCTCCATATGTGGATTGCGAGGAGTAACTCATTTTGTCGAACGTCTCACAAATAAATAAATAAATAAATGAATGAAAGAATAAATGAATGAAAGAATAAATGAATGAATGAATGAATAAATGACTCACATCGGCGGTGAAGAAGAAAATGGTGTCATCAAACATATCCCTGTCTTTGAGCACCTTGACCAGTCGGCCCACCACATCGTCCGCGGCCGTCACCATGCCTGTCCGTGAGAAAGGGAAATGATTCATTGGGTGGGTGGGGGAGGGCGCAAAGTATGACGCTAAACTATTGCATATTTAGGGATTAGGATTAGTGAAGAATAAAGCAAAGACTATGAAGAGAACAAAATATATAGGCATAGGAGAAAAAACATCGTGAGAGATATGACGGGTGAGTTTGTTCATGAGTTTTCTCTGCTGTATAGATAGGGGCCTACATCATGACAGATATGAAAAGTGAGCTTTTCTATATTTAGATACACTGTGCAATCTATGGCAGGTGAGTTATTCTATACTTAGATACACAGTAAGAGATATAGAAAATAAGCATTTCAATATTTAGATACATCATGAGAGATACGACAGGTGAGTTATTCTATATAAATTTAGATACATCCTGAGACCCATGGTAGGTGAGTTGTTTTATACTGGGATACATTGTAAGAGAAAGACCTATATCGAAGATGAGCTGTTCTATATTTAGATACAGCGTAAAAGACATGATAAGTGAGCTATTTTATATTTAGATACTCTACGACTACGAGACCTATGGTAGATGAGTTGTTCTATACTACTAGGATACATTGTGATGGTTAGAGATATTATGGAAGATGAGCTGTTCTATATTTAGATACACTGTGAGTATATATGACGGGTGAGCTGTTCTATATGCAGACACACAGTGAGAGATATGACGGGTAAGCTATTCTATATTTACATACATCGTGAGAGATATATATGACAGGTGAGTCCAGAGATGAAAATGCAGACTTCTTTCTTTAGTTTGTGATACTAAATGTCTCTGCACTTAACCTTGTTCCATATTCTGATGAAATGATCATGATAGAATCTACTTTGTCCTTCAACTCTTTAGCTTTTAGCTTTAATAAAAGTTTTACAGCACTTGCTACACAAATAGGTCACATAAGTGCTGAAGAATAGAAGTGTGGCAAGAGAGAGTATCATACGAAGAAAAGAAGGAGGAGAGATAAGAACGATGGATATTCGATAAGAAAGAAGGAACAAACTATACCAGAGCGCCTGCCAACCACCCACCCTCAATACGGTACCAAGTCTGCCAGAACTTCTAAGTTTGTGCAGGAAGGGGCATAAAAAAAAAAAAAACTGTTCTTAAAAACAGCAGGAAACTGACAGAGAGGAAGGCCAGACAAGATTTGTGTTACCTGAAAATATCCGTCTTCCATCGTTGGTGATGTTTGGGTACATGTTGTAGTAATGTAAGGGAACCTGCAGGGAGACAAAGACAAACTGTCTCAACATTGGGGAGGGATTTCAGTTTTTAGTTTTAGTTAGAGATCTATGGCACTTACAACACAAATCGTACTTATAAATGCAAAAGCATAAATAGAGGTGTTACTACAGAGTAATATACTACAAAGAAAAGAAGGAGAAGAGATAAGGACTATAGATGAAGTTGGATAGGAAAGAAATAGCAAACCACACAAGGGCACCAGCAAAGCACCCACACGATTTTTTTTTTGGTTTTTTTTTTGGGGGGGGGACAATGGAATGTCCTGCTATATCCACACACACACACACACACATACACACACACACACAATACCGCTACGTACCTCCAGTGGTTCATGCACTGACTGTATGGGAAAGTACAAGAAGAGGGGTGCAGTCGGATCATGTTGTCTCACCACATTCTCCACAGCATCGCCGTACTGGTACTGTCAGAGAGAGAACAAATAAAGATAGACGGAAAATTCCCCAGCCCCCTACACCCAAAATCCAGTCTGGATTGTAGGCCTACCAAGTTCAAAAACACAAAAATAAATACTGGTGATTTTGGTTTTTTAAGAGAATGGTTCGTACACACCCATTTGAAAACTTCAAGCTTAAAAACAAACAAGAAAAACTATTTTTAAAAAAGAAGAAAAAAAGGAAAGCAAACAAAATAAAAAAATAAAAAATTCCAAGCAATCCAATCAGCAGCTTCATTAAGTCTAGACATTTGCCAACATCTTGCGGGGACTTACCTGACCCTGTGGTTTTATGCACCCCGCATAATTTAGCAAATTTTTGGGCATAATTTCTGATTATTTTCCTTCATCATTCTATGTTAAAATTAACAGAATCGCATAATTTCACATTTTTGGGCTCAGTTTGCATAATTTCAGAATTTTTCTAGCATAAAACGATGGGGACAGACTTACAGCAGAATAGTTCCCTACAGCATCCCAGTTGATCTTTTCGTTGATGTGGAAATCAAAGCCTTGTGCTGGAAACAAAGTGGTAAAAAGAAACCCTCTTTAGTCAATAGAAAAGAGAAAGATCATGAACATTAGTAGGCCTACAATCATGATTGGCGAAATAAAATAAAAATGCACACTAACACAATCATGTTTGTACTCATAGAGAAAGGTGTGCACTAAAACAATCATGATTGTAGAGACAGAAAGAAAGATAGATCGACACAATCATGATTATAAAAACAGGAAGAAAGGTAGATCAACACAATCATGATTGTAGAAATAAAAAGAAAGATAGATCAACACAAATATGATGGTAGAAATAGACAGATGTAGTATGTTAACACATTCATGACTGAAGAAATAGACTGATAAGATAACATTATATTCATGATTATAATAGAATCAGAGAAGATAGGCCTACATACAACACAATCATGATTGCAGAAATAGAAAGGTAAATTAGAACAATCATGTTTGTAGAAATAAAAAGAAGATCAACATCATAACTAACTGTAAAAATAGACGGGCACATCAACACAGCCATCATTGCAAAAACAAAAAAATAGAATAATAGTTATTCTTTCACAAAGATCAAGATTGTACAGAAAAGAGAAGAGACAAAGACTACCAATACCAGAGTACTCTATTTCCGTCTACTCACAAGGAAAGGAAGAACATCTCTCAAACACAGAACATATCATTTGCAAGAGCATATCTCACACAAAGTACAAAAAAACTGCATGCAACCAGTTTCCTCCATATTACAAAAGTAAAGTATATATTATATATATAAATTAGAGGGATTATATATATAAATTAGAGGGCATGGGGCCTCGGAAAAAGGGATGGAAGAGTGGATTTTTAAATTGACCAACCTCGACAATTAAAAAAAAGAGAAAGATTTTTGCTCTACTCTAAACAACAAAAAGCTTACCAAAGAATTTCCCATAACAACAGACGACATGGATTCCATTATAAGATATTCGGTACAAAATTTTCTGGGCACAAGTAGGCCTACCAGACTCACCCTGAACTTTGATGTAGTAATCTTCAGCACTGTTGTAGTAGCCGTAGTATGTGTCGAAACCTCGGTAGGTGGGCGTGCATTCCCAGCGACAGAACCCAAGATGCCATCTGGTGGGGGAGACCACGACAAAAATAACGTCAGACTCATTAATCAGTTTAATCAGACTTTCGATTTATCAGCAAGATTTTTCAGGAAGAAAGGAAAACAAATTTTTACCTCACTTCAACGTTTTGCGTTTTAGCATTTTTGGATTGCATAAATGCTCATTCTATTATTATCACTAAAAGATTTGTGATCTTCAAGCAGTGGTGGTGGAGAATCCTCGTCTGAGGTGACTAGAGAAAAAAATGAAACTCGAAAACCTCTGGACAAATGATTAAGTCACTTAAGTTAGAGAACTACAAGAATGATAACCTACTTTCCCACTATGTGTGTGGCGTAGCCGTTCTTCTTGAGGACTTGGGGCAAGAACGTCTTGTCCAGGGGAGCACACACAGGGGCTTCGTTGTTGATCACCATATGCTGCCACAGTAGAAGTGTGGGGGGGGGAGGATAAGGTGGAGAAAACTTAGGATTCAGAAGAGTAAAAATCAGGCGAAGAAAACAAGAGAAAGAGGAAACAAAAACACAGAGGATAATGAGGATTTGTAGAAAAAAAAACAGAGGATAAGGAGGAGAAAACCTAAAAGATTTTGAGGAAAAACCCCCCCACATGACTAGGAGTAAAAAACAAAAGATTTGGGGCCCCCAAAAAAACCCATAGACTATTAAGAGTAAAAAGACCCCCCCATTGATTGATTGATTGAGTAGATGTTTTACGGCACTATCGACACAATTTTGTTCATTTAAGCGCCAATAAAGACCCCCCCCCAAAAAATGGGGGAAAAAAGAGGGTTTCGAGGAAAAAAACATTAAAATTTGGAACAAAAAACATGAAGGATTTGTGGCAACAGAAAAAACCCCAACAGACTTGAAGGAAAAAAACATTGAGGATTGGAAAGAAAAAATAAAAGGAACAGCTAGAGACCCAGATCGCTCAGACAGCAGAAAATCAAGGCAGAATATGCTAATTCCATTTTGAACGTTGAGCGCAAATAAATTCTGATTGTTCAAATATTATTGCCAAGAACCAGAAATCAAACAATGCACTTTGGCATGAAAGACAAACATTTCCCCTTTTGTCAAACGAACACCCCTCCCCCCTACCATCCCATCCCAAGAAGATGAGAGTGGTTAAACTAATTTACAAAGAACCTAGAACACAACTTACTTGAAGAATTTAACACAACATACCTGCAACCCCAGCCTGAATGGATAGTAGCTGGTCATAAATGCACTCCGTGACCTATAACAGTGAGTAGAGAAAAACTGTGTTATAGGACATGGCAATGAATGACTACCACTTTAATAATAAGATCCTCTTGTACTTAACAACATAATGTACATGATATTGTCAGCCAAGTGCTCAGATGTAGATCTACTTTGCCATATATATTCTGAACTTTCTAATTTCTTGCAGTTTCTTAATCTGTGATAAAAGTTACAGGCGCTCAAAAAAATATTTGGTTAAAATTCAAATTCCAAATGTTTAAAAACACAAGAAAAGACACATTAATGTACCGTAGACGTAGTTGTGAAAAGAATAAAACAGTTTTTTCCCCTCTCCTGTAAAATTTTGCCTTCTGGGCATAGTACATTTGAACAGTTTGCAGACAAGATATATGTTGCAGGCACTTACGGTGAGCAGAGGGGCTGCACGTAGGCATGGTTGAGGATGACGCCATCATGAGCCAGGCTGTCGATGTTTGGGGATATGATGTCCGGGTTGTTGAAGCCCACGTCATTCCAGCCTGGGAGAGATAAAAATGCTTTAAAATCTTTAAAATCAACCCATCAAAATGACCACAGATAATGATTTTAAAGACAAAACAACAGAAATTGACCCCCCCCCCCCCCCCCAAAACAAAAAAAAAAAAAGAGGAAGAGAAAAAAAAAAAAAAAAAAAAAAAATTAAAAAAAAAAAAAAAAAAAACACCCCCCCCCCCCCCCCCAACAGAACAGAATAATGCAAGGAGGGAGTGAAAATATCAGTGACAAATAATCTAGACTAGAGAAGGAACTTTGTAGGTAAATTTAAATTTACATCTAGATGCAAGAATTTAGATATTGCGGGACAAACTATTTAACCAGCTAGGCTGACAGTCTCGTGCCAACAACAAATATAATCAGCTATCCACAGTGATTGTCATTTTGTGCATGTGTTCTTTTGTCAGTCAAATTTGGTACATGTGTATTTGACATTGAATGGACGGTGTGCATGAAAGGTGTCATTGTGAATGATTCTGTCAGCTGTTAAAATGTTATCTTATAATCGTGAACCACCTAGAGTGACCAGAAATTGGATGCTGCAGACGTGATCTTCATTATTATATCTACTAACTGAAAACCACTTCACAACTGACCCATCCAGCAGAGCATGTGCAACGCTTGCCAAATAAACACCTGTCAGTCGTGTTAGGGGTGGAGAGCCATATAGTTTTCGGGGGCGAAGAGGGGAGGGCTATACGGGTTACCACTAAAAGAGCTTTCTCAGGCTCAAAAAAGTGGTGTGCACAGTCCATGTCAGGAGAAACTTTGATGCATTTCTCAGAGATAAGGTGGGGATGCTTCAAAGGCATCGACCAGAGCTCAGGAATCAGGTTTTTGGACCAGGTGACGTGGTGGCCAGGCAGACAGATCCTTCCGTCCTAGTATGTCCTACAATTGCTCAGCAGTCAGCAGGACAACGCCCAGAGCATAGTTGAGGCGAAGTTCCGTGAGCTGCAGAGGTCAGTTGGCCTTGGACACTACCAGACTGCTACGTGACTACCAGAGGTTTCTCATGGCTTCCAAGGTTTTCTTTAAGAAAACGCAGAACCAGCGCGATGCCCTTTTCAGGCATTTCATGGTGAAAGCAAAATTAAAATTAGAGGCCCTCACTGCTCCAGTACGTCCACCAGTGGAAACACCAAATGAGACAGCCAGCCCATCGGGGCAAAAAACCTGGTGAATGGCGAAGACTGATGGCTGATCGAACAACTTGAACTTAGAAACATGTTTGGTGGCCAATAGAAACATGTTTGGCGGAATATCGAAACGTGTTGCGGTGAACATGCGCAAATAAACACACAAGAGATTTATGTCACAAGTGTCTTTTCGTGTTTTAGAACATGTCATTTCAAGTCTTATTCTTATGTGTCTTATCGTGGAAAAGAGTGACCCTATTACAGTACTTTTTTTTATTATGATTAAAACACAAAAAGACAGAGATTCTGTAATAAAACGTAATGTAAAGGATCGACCACTAGGTAGGTAAGTTTAATGGTTAAGACTACGGTGGGACAGGGGTTGGGGTAGGGGCACGGGTAAGGTAAGGGTTAGGGTCAGAGGGTTTCCACCTTTATTGTGCTTTTGGGGTGGTCTCTCGTTGCGAAAGTCAGCTCCTGCATTCACACAGAAGCTAACAAATTACGAGTGAATATATATAGATTCTAGATCTAGATCTAGATCTAGAATCTAGATCTATTATATCATGCATTTTCTTCTTTTTCAAACAAATTTATACCTAGATCATCGACAACCATGAAAACAACGTGTGGTGGTTTGCCGTTTACTTCAGTCAGAAGAATGAGAAAAGGGAAAATAACAAACAACCACGACATTGTGTGTTTCTTTCCTGCCTCCCGCCGTCAGCAAAGTTAGACTTGAAGCCTGTGGGTGGCCTGCTGTTGTTGTCAATTGAGCGGGCGTAACATTTGCATGTCATGTGACTTCCCGTACGCCTTATCACGTGATCAAAGAGTCGTCTATAGCGACGAAAGCCTTCGATCTTTTCTTTTTTAGAGAACGCACGTAATATGTAATAACCTGAGATTTGAGAGATGGGGTTAGTGATGTTATTTGAAAAATAACCAAGGGAAGCAAGTGTTATAATGAAAAGTTGACTTTTTCTTTGATCGAGTAATGTTTCTTTGTCCTTTTGGAGGGTGAATTTCCTGATTACTATCAACAAACATCGGGAAACTCTGGTCATGTCTGGTGTCAGAATCCTTAATTATTCTTCAAAGAGCCCTTAATGAATTTTATTGACTACACCTACACGACAAGCTGTCTTGACACATAAAATAAACATAAGGTATCGTAATATTATTTGCATAACGTTATTTATATGGAGGGTGGTATTCCATAGACCACTTTCCAATAGGACACCCATTCGGCGTCTCATATTCCGCTTGAAACTTATGACGAATCGTTTTTCGTTCTCCTGTTTCCTTCACTTTGTGTTGAATGCCTAGGCCTACCTTTGATAACCCATTTCATTCATCCAAATTATATTATGTAGCTTAAAAATTAATCAGAGGGTGTGGGTTGGAAAATCCTCTCCTCCCCTCCCCCAAATCGGCCAAACCATACACTATTACGTGAGTTCTCTAAAAGTAAAAGACGGCTTTCGTCGCTATAGACGACGACTATTTGATCACGTGATAAGGCGTACGGAACGGAAAGTCACATGACATGTAAATGTTACACCCGCTTAACTAATCAAGAGAGTCTTCTTACAGTTATCTTTCTCTCTCTGAACTTAATCAACTAACTGTTGACTACAGGTCTAACTTTGCTTGGCGGCGGGAAGGAGGAAAGAAACACGCAATGTCGTGGTTGTTTGTTATTTTCCCTTTTCTCATTCTTCTGACTGAAACAAACAGCAAACCACCACACATTGTTTTCATGGTTGTCGATGATCTTGGTAAAAATTTGTTTGAAAAAGAAGAGAATAATCTTAATCATCACACTTTTTTTGGTTAGCTTAGTATCTAGTCTTCTCTCGGTCTTTAATTAAATTGATCATACTAAAGTCATAATATTGGTATTATTAGGCGTATAGCCTATTGCCTGCCAACAATGACTGTAACCTACAGTCGGTGAAAACCCGGTATACATCCAAGAACCCCCAATTTTGCCTATTTAAAATGTTTTCTCTATAGTCTATAGGCCTATGTTTTGTATGCCGAAGAACCTGCTGAAATACAGAATTATACTTAACAACTTGTTTGAGTTTAGAGAGGTCAGAAAACTTTCCTGCGTTTCTTCACATGATTTATGTGGGTAAAAAGGGAGAGACTTTCGCATGGACTAGTAACCTATAGTGTGGTCAAAAATTTGTGGCGAAACTTATCCTCAAATATCTCATTAACGGATGAATCACTGTCTCTCGTACTTTGCACAGCAGTTTGTACATTATCAATTTGTCTTAACTTAATCATATTTTTCCGCAACAATTTAGGCTATATTTAAACATTTTTCTTCATAAATTTATATAAAATACTATAAATCTCCATAATGCGGAAAATGGGATTGTTCACAGGACTTCTCGCTTCTCACACACATTTTGCACCTGCATATGGCCTATGTCACAGCTCACCAATGACTCCTTTTAGTGGCAAAACTTGTTGTACAAGAAATAAGTTTTCTCTAGTGAACACATTTTTGCACTAAAAGTGATAATTCCATTCGTTCAATAAGGTTAATGTCGCGATTAGAAAAAAAAGACGGATTACTTTTAAAAGTGATATATTATATTGCCGAAGCTGTAAAATTTTAAAAATAGGCCCATATAGAAACTATCGGCTGGTGTTTTTTATGAGTATTTACTAAGGAATTTTCTAGAATACAGTAGGCGTTTGAAAAAAAATATTCATCAATACAGACTAATTGATTTAAGTCATTGTGCTAAAGTTGGAGAATCTATGTTCAATAGTTGAACTATTAGTTAAGGAGATATTTGACAAAAAGTTGCGCCACAATTCTTTGA
This sequence comes from Aplysia californica, assembly GCF_000002075.1. NCBI lineage: Eukaryota > Metazoa > Mollusca > Gastropoda > Aplysiida > Aplysiidae > Aplysia > Aplysia californica. Next base: position 742,276 of record NW_004797628.1, on the reverse strand, counting down.
CCGCACTATAGTGGTCAAGGAAATGTTCACACTACATGCACACTTATACAGAATGTTTCTTTGACAGGCACCAGCATAACTCTGCTTGATGGGTCAGTTGTGAAATGATTTCCAGTCTTATAATCAAGATCACTTCTGCAGCGCCCACTTCCTGGTGGCTTCAGGTGCTTCACAAGAAACTCTAAGATTTTAACAGCTAATTACACACTGGCATGATGTATTTATGCATATTCCAGCCCAATTCATTGTGCAACAACTCTTTCAATTAAAATATCTGTACAGGCCCATAATATACCAAATTTCAATAAGAGAACACACATATATATATATATATATATATATATATATATATATATATATATATATATATATATATTATTATATTATATATATAATATATATAATAACGCAAAATGAATGAGAGTCAATGTGGATGCTGATCACACTTGGGGTAGCCTATATATTTTTGTGTTACGCGTATTACTGTTCGGTTTCTATTGTTCGATCTTAAGAATTACTATCTCTTGTGCTTTTTATAAATGAGTAGATTAAACATTTAAAAAACGCGTTTATCTTTTTCAGGCTGGAATGACGTTGGCTTCAACAACCCGGACATCATATCCCCAAACATCGACAGCCTGGCCCATGATGGCGTCATCCTCAACCACGCCTATGTGCAGCCCCTCTGCTCACCGTAAGTGTAGCGTATTATGTTGTCGGAGAGCTGTTTAAATGTGCTAGCCTATGCCCAGGAGGCAAAATTTTTCAGGAGAGAGAAAAAACCTTTAATTTTTCTAGCTATAGCATTTACATTATATGCCCCTTTTCTTGTTTTTTTTCAAAATTAACAATTTGAATTTCGACAAAATATTTTTGAGCACATGCAATTAACCTGTACACTACAGTAGTAGATTTAGAAACTGCAATTAAAGAAAAATCTAAAGATTTTGGGCTATCTGAACTGGACAGCTGGCCAACGATATATATATTTTACGTATAATAAATGTAAAAATGTTGGAATGTACAAAAGGATGCTATTGTAAAAGTGGTAGTCATTTATTGTATTTCATATGTATCATAGTGTAAAACTTCCACCAAAGACTTAAAAATGGATGGTTCGCTTTGTGAAATTAAAAACTACTTGGAAGTCTAAGATCATTTCATTGAAGACGAAATAAAAAATATATAATTGCAATATTTTCAAATTTTGGCTGTATTGACGTATGGTTCAGAATGAAAAACAGACAAAACAATTCAAAGAAAATTAAAAAGCTTCCAAACAAAATGTCTACGAAGAATTTTACTAATAAAATAGAATGAATTTATTTCAAATAATGAAGTGTTGAAAAGAGCTGGAATTGAAGATATCAACACAACAATAAAAAAGAGAAGATGGAGATATCTTGGACATGTTCTGAGAATGCCAAAGACGAGATTGCCTTATCAGACGTGGCATTGGAAACCAAATGGAAAGAGGAAGTGGGGAAGACCAACAAGAAACTATAGAGGCACAATAAGAGATGAGGCAATTACCCTGGGCCTAGATGTGCCGAAATTGGAGAAAGTATCTCGGGACAGACTAGCGTGGCGTCAACTGCTCTCCACCTTATGTACCTGACAGTATAGGAAGAGAGTAAGTCAGTATAATGTATAAAAGTTGGAATGTGCAAAATGATCCTATTGTAAAAGTGGTTGTCATATTGTATTTTATACATAATTATGTACAAATGTTGGAAGGTACAAAGGATTTTATTAGAATAGTGATAGTCATTTATTGCCATGTCCTTTAATACACAGTTTTTCTCTACTCACTGTTATAGGTCACGGAGTGCATTTATGACCAGCTATTATCCATTCAGGCTGGGGTTGCAGGTATGTTGTGCTAGATTTTTCTAGTAATTTGTGTTCTAGATTCTTCAAGTAAGTTACTTGTGCTAGTTTCTTCATGAATCTGATAGCCGCTGTCATCTTCTTGAGAAGTGTGGGTGGAGGGGGGGAGTGGATGTTCCTTTGACGAGAGGGGAGATGTTTGCCTCTCATGTCGAAGAACAGTTTTCGATTCCAGGTTTTTAGCAATAGTGTTTTGAGCAATTTGAATTAATGTGCTGTTCTACATATTTATTATGGTTTACAGAGTGTATGCTGTGCCTCTAAATCTAAGATGTTTATCACAATTGTCTTTTTCAAAATTATAATTATTATCGTTTCTTGATTTTCTGAAGTCTGAGCTATCTAAATCTCTAGTCCCTTTATGTTCCCCCAAAATCCTCTGTGTTTTTTTTTCCATTACCCCCTCAAAATACTCTATGTGATTTCTCCTCCAAATCCTCTGTTTTTTTCTTCAAATCTCCATCTTTTCCTCTCCCCAGCTTTTATGTTTCTCCTCCTTTTCTCTGTTTTCTCCTCCTAATCCTCTACCTCTTCCCCTTCTATCATGGCAGCATATGGTGATCAACAACGCAGCCGCTGTGTGTGCTCCCATGGACAAGACGTTCTTGCCCCAAGTCCTCAAGAAGAACGGCTACGCCACACACATAGTGGGAAAGTAGGTTATTATTTTGTAGCTCTCTAAGTTACACATTTAGTGGGAATTTTTCAAGTTCTATTTTCTCCTTAATCACCTGAGATGAGGATTTTCGACATCCGCGGGAAGAAAACAAATTTTTTAGTGGGAATAGAATTAGAATTTATGCAATCCAAATGCTAAAATGCAAGACGTTGAAGTGAAGTAAAAAATTGTTTTCCTGAAAAATCCTGCTGATAAATCGAAAGTCTGATTAAACTGATTCATGAGTCTGACATTGTTGTATCGTGGTCTCCCCCATCAGATGGCACCTTGGGTTCTGTCGCTGGGAGTGCACGCCCACCTACCGAGGTTTTGACACGTACTACGGCTACTACAACAGTGGAGAGGATTACTACATCAAAGTTCAGGGTGAGTCGGCCACTTATGATCCGAAAACTGTCTTTAAAAAACCCAATAGTTTTGTAGTGTCTTATAATGGAATCCGTTTAACATTTTATGGGACATTCTTTGGGAAGTTTTTTGTTGTTGAGTGTGTATTGTTAAAGTTGTTGATTTATTTTTCGCTATGGGGTGAGTGGGGTAAATTCAAATTCACTTACATCCTTGTCCCACACGATACTCTTTTAAAATGGAGGGAAATTCTTGAACTGGTTGCAGTTTTGTATTTTATATTGTATTGTACAAGATATGTTTTATATATA
>NW_004797628.1:727148-737057 GCF_000002075.1 Aplysia californica | reverse complement strand
AGCCAATTGTGTGGGTGCTTGCTGGTGTTCTGGTGTGGTTTGCTCCTTTTTTCCTATCAAACATCATGTATAGTCCTTATCTCTTCTCCTTCTTTTGTTTGTATTTTACTTTCTTGTACCTCCTCAAATCTTCAGCTTTTATATATGACCTATTTGTGTTAAGTGCCATAAAACTCTAACAAAAACTAAAAACTGAAATACCCCCTCCAATGTTGAGACAGTTTGTCTATGTCTCCCTGCAGGTTCCCTTACATTACTACAACATGTACCCAAATATCACCAACGATGGAAGACGGATATTTTCAGGTATTGCAAATCTTGTCTGGCCTTCCTCTCTGTCACTTTCCTGCTATTTTTAGAATTTTTGTTTAACGCCTCTTCCTATACAGACTGTTTTAGGAGTTCACGCAGACTCGATGTTGAAGGCGGGTGATTGGCGGGCGCTCTGGTATGGTTTGCTCCTTCTTTCTTATCAAACCTCTATCGTTCTTATCTCACCTCCTTCTTTTCTTCTTATGATACTTTCATGCCGCACTTCTAATCTTCAGCACTTGTGTAACTTATTTATGTGGCAAGTGCTGTAAAACTCTTGCCAAAGCTAAAAGCTAAAGAGTGAAGGAAAAGTATCATGATCATTTCATCGTAATATGGAACAAGGTTAAGCGTACAGACATTTAATATCTCACGCTAAAGAAAAAAATCTGTGATTTTATCTCTGGCATAACTTGTTAGACTCACCCATCATATCTCTCTCGACTCATCTCTAAATATAGAACAGCTCATCTTTCATATTACGTATGATGTATCTTAATACAGAACAACTCTCCTACCATAGGTCTCACAGTGTATCTAAATGTGGAATAGCTCACCAGTTATCTATCTCTCACGATGTATCTAAATATAATAGAACAATTCACTTGTCATATCTCTCACAATGTTTGTTTCCTCCTAATCTTCTATATTTTGTTTTCCTCATCTATGCTTTTTCTTCCCTAATAGTAATTCCTAAATATAAAATAGCTCTCTCCCCATGACGCACACCCCCCGCCGTGTAACATTTCCCTCTCTCACTCTCTCTCGGACAGGCATGGTGACGGCCGCGGACGATGTGGTGGGCCGACTGGTCAAGGTGCTCAAAGACAGGGACATGTTTGATGACACCATCTTCTTCTTCACTGCCGATGTGAGTCATTTATTTATTTATTTATTTACATTTATTTATTTATTTATACATTTTTTATTTATTCTTTTATTTTTAAACCTATTTTTTTTTTTGGGGGGGGGGGGATTGTTCGTTTTGAGGAGTTTTCAAGGCTCTCAACCCATTATACTGACTCTGTCCTGTCAGAGATGGATATTCAATTCAGAGGTCCCCCCCTCTTCAATAACCTTATAGTGTTGATAGGGGTGTCAAACCCATACACACACATCAATGTCTCGTGTAAGGATTTCTACAAAATGGTGGCTGGATATCGTACCATATCTCACTGATTATTTTTGGTTGTGCTGATGTCTCATTTTGATCACCTCTATAGAAAGGTCAGTTTGTTAGTGTTTGAGCGCTTAACCAGCTGCTTGCACTGCATACTTCCTGGGAAGCTGAGAATGTTTCTGAGTGTTCTATGGTCTGCTGGGGTAATAAAATAGTGTAAAGCGCATAGAGCTTGCTTTCGAGTGGGGACATGCGCTATACAAGCTACAAATGCTATTTATTATTTGTTATTAAAGGTACTGTCCCATATCACACTGGTTACTTTTGTTCGTATTGACGTCTTGTGCGGTCACCTCCACAGAATGGTGGCTGGATACCGTACCACGGGAACAACTTCCCACTGAGGGGAGGCAAAATCACCATCTGGGAGGGTGGCACCCGCGTGCCTGCTTTTGTGCACGGGAAACCTCTACAGAAGACTGGAGTGAGATATGATGGGTAAGCTGTTCTATATATGGAAACATTGTGGGTGGTATGACAGGTGAGCTGTTCTGTATTTAGATACTTCGTGGATATTATGACGATGATGATGATGACACTGATAACAGTGATAGTGATGGCATTTCATAATGCATTGTCAATGATGATGACTACATAAGCATTGTAATAACATTTTTAAAAGTGTTGATTGGGGTGTAAAACTTCTACAATTACATTCTATTATGATGACTGCGATCATAATGTTGGCAATGATGGTGATTTAGTAAACAAAAATAATGTTAATAGTGGCTTTGGTAATGATGTTGCTAATATTAATGATGTTGTCAATGATAATGACAATGATGCTGAGGATTCTGCTACTTGTGTGTGTTTCAGACTGATGCATGCAGTCGACTGGTTCCCCACGATTCTGGAGGCAGCGGGAATAAGTTACTCTGGTGAGGTTTTGTTGTGTCTTTTGGAGAGGATGGGGGGATGGGAGGGGTCAAAGGTGTGTTCGTTTGAGTGTTCATGTGGCTTCTGTTGGAATGTTTACATGTGCGTGTTTGTGTGTGTATGTGTGACTATTATGGCTTTGTTGATATAGTACTCTAAAAATTTTACTTGTCTTTAATTCACATAACCTTTCTCTACTCTGCAATTGGGCATTTTCAAAAAGTTCAGAAGCATATTTGTCATTTTACTTGTGATAAAACATACCTGTACTACCAACTCTTAGTCTCTTACTGATGTCATATAATAATTTTACTTGTTATAGATCTGGATAGATAACAACAAAAACACTGGATTAATAATCGCGTAATGGATTGCTCTGGTCCAACAATTTCCCTGGGTGGCTGGTGGGCGCTCTGATATGGTTTGCTCCTTCTTTCCTATCAAGCATCTATCGTCATCTCTCCTCCTTCTTTTCTTTGTATGTTACTTTCTAGCAACACCTCTAATCTTCAGAACTTTATGACCTAATTGTGCTGCAAGTACTGTAAAACTCTCACTACAACTAAAGCACAATATCCTTGCCTGTGGCCGCCCAGACCCGCACAGAGACGGGATCAGCCAGTGGCAGTCCATCACGTCACTGTCCGCCTCCAGACGCTCCGAGTTTGTCTACAACCTGGACAACTACACCACTCCCAACCAGGGACACGCAGCCATCAGGTGAGTCACGCTGTAGTATAATAGTCATATTATGAGTCACCACGCCGTATAATAGTCATATCATGAGTCACAAAAATTGTATCAAAGTCATGTGGTGAGTTACAGTGTCGGGCCTGTGTGGTGAGTCATGCCATATCAGGGCCATGTTGAATAGGTTAGCAGTGAGTGTTTGGATTATGTGTGAATGTATTGGGACATAGATGTGTGTAAATGAGCGAATAGGTTAGTGTTTCGGATTATGTGTGAATGTACTGTGACACAGAAATGTGTGTGTTGAATAGGTTAGTGTTTGGAATATGGGTGAGTTGAGTGTGTTGTGTGACACAGATGGGTGTATGACGAGTAGGCTAGTGTTTGGGTTGTGTGTGCAGAAATGTGTGTGTGTTTGTGTGTGGATTATGTTAGCGCTTGGGTTATGAGTGTGTTGCAACATAGAAATATCTGTGTGTGAAATATATATATATATATTATATATATGTAAGCATTTAGTATTTAGGTCATTGGTGAGTGTATTTCTGGTTACAGAGTGGGTGACTTCAAACTGATCGTAGGTTACCCCGGCCTGTACAACGACTGGTACAAACCGGAGGAAGACTGGCCGGGACCCACGCCCAGCTCGGACTACTCGGACCTGGACTTACAAATGGACCCTCACACCTACTCCAACTGGACCAAGTTCAGGGGTCTCTACAACATCAAAGGTGAGGGATGGATGTGGGGAGGGGGGGGGGGGTAGCGGGTGCTCTGGTGTGGTTTGCTTCTTCTTTCCTATCAAACATCTATCGTCCTTATCTCCCCTTCTTCTTTTTTATGTTTGTTACTTTCTTGTAACACCTCTAATCTTCTGGCGCTCATATGACCTTATGCAGTGGCGAGCGCCGTAAAACCTCTACTAAAACTAAACAAAGGGGAGGGATTTTTTTTTTGGCCCGGGGGGGGGGGGGGGGGGGAGTGGAAATGAAAGCAGATGAAAGTACATGACTTTAGAACAGGGAAGGAGGTGGAAGGAGAACATTTTCAATAAAAAAATTTTTGCCAGCACTGTTAGGGTTTGAACCCAGTACCTTTTGAATAAGAGGCAAACACCTTACCTCTAGACCACATGAGCCCCTTCTTGTAAGAAACTCAATTACTGGTACTATGTGTTGTATGTGTATGTGTATTACTCAGATTACCAATATAAACACAACTTGTAGCTCACCACAATATGTTGTTTGTGTGTATGTGTATTATACAGATGAACTATTTATGAACACAAAACTTGTACAATACCCTCTAACCACAATATGTTGTGCGTATGTGTATTTCACTGATTACTCGTATGAACACAACATTGTGTAAGAAACCCTCTAACAGTGGGCGACACTCTAACCACAATATGTTGTGCGTATGTATTTTACAGATGACCCGTACGAACACAACAACTTGTACGACAAACTCCCAGAGGTTGTAGAAAAGCTCAAAGCGCGGATGTCCCACTACTACACAATGATGGTGCCGGCTAACTACCCACCCAATGACCCCAAAGCTGACCCCAACAACTTTGACCTCTGGTGGCAGCCAGGCTGGTGTTGAGAGGTCAAGAGGTCATCTCTGTGCTCACTGAGGAGGTGTATTTGTCACACCTGACGTATTTGTGAGCACTCTTTGCGTACTGTTTTCTGAGAGGAATCCGAAGATTATAATCACCCAAAATCATATTGTTGAGATGGGAAGAGGCAGTATTATTGTTGATATTGTTACTGGTATTATTTCTAATGCTATGATCTCTATTATTAATGTTACAGTTGCAATATTTGTATTATTGGATTTTATTTTAAAATTTTTCATTTTTGACAGACTGTCAGAGCAGGTGATAAACTTATATTTATATTCATTGTTATAATCATTTATGAAATGCTTCCTTTCTAATGTCTTTTGGCCTGGCTACTGAAGTAACATTATATTTTTCTGGTCATAGTAGACTTTATTTAACTCGTAAATCTCGTTACCATAAAAGGATTTCATATCCCAAGGGTATTTTTTTCTACTTTTTAGTCTATGCACTGTTAATTCCGTAACATGAAATCTGCTTAGCTCAAAGAAATTCATTGGTTAAGGGAAGTTCATAATAATATTATCAGGTTTTACTATGTGAGAGATACTGGACTTCAGATCAAGTGTGATGTGATTGAGAAGAAAACAGAAGGTTTTACTGTGTTTGCTGAGTGTTAGTTCTCTGTGACTGGGGAAATTTGACCTCTGGGCCAATCTTTCCAGTTTAATGATGTCATGAGTGCAAAGAAAATTGTGTTGCTTGTTTTGAGATTTTTGTTTTTAACCCATGCTTTTTGTTTAATTGTTTCAAGTAATGATACTGTGTATAGTAACTTCACCTGATTATAAAAATCTCTTTACTGATCTGTGGAAGTACCTTATGCTGACTCTGTAGTTTAAAGTGCCATACTCTGTCTACTTTTATGTTTTCTATTTCAAAGAGCAATAATTTTTTAATTGCCCTGTTAAAAATCTTACTTCTTGTTTAAAGGTGCTACTCATGGCCAGTAATCTTTTAATTTTACTTTCTTCAGATTCACTTTTTGATAGCTTTAAGTTTGAGATGTTTTTGTTTTTCAATTGGGGATTCATTTACATTATCTTGTAGTCCACAAACGGGAAGGTTGGAGAACAGTCAATCTCCTGTGACGTTGGCCTTCCCTTGCTACAAGTGTATGCAATATTCTTGGGGGGGGGGGGGGGGGGGGGTCATTCCTCAAGAGTTTGGAGGTGGGTGGGGTCACAAATTCAGTAAGTTTGGAATATTCTACGGCCCCTATGATGTCCCCCCGATTTCCCAAGTGTGTGCAATAATCTGTACTTGTGTTTGGTCAGTCTGTGTGATGACTGCAGACCTCTCAACCAAGTCTGTCTTGAAAAGCGTCAACGTTTTTTACATGATTTATTTTTGTTTTACAATGATCTACTCAAAAGAGTCTTTTAAAATATAATCTTTACTTGTGATTTAAAAGATCTTCCAATGCAAGTTTACTATGCACAACATTGGTTTTATATTTTTTTATGACTGCTGATAATGTTATTGGAATGTTCTTTATTTTGTGTTCCTTTTGCTGAGTACGTCAACTCACAAGATTCATAATTTAGCTCGAGTATCTAGACCTCTCTCAACACAATGAATAACAACCCAGTCATGAGGGCCTTGAATGAAAGAGAGGCATGGAGAAACAAAAACACCAATGTCTGCTCCTTCTTAACCCTATCCGTATGTAGTGTTTCATTATCGTATCCCTACGACATGGGGAACTCTGTGCCACCACTTTCAAAGAGGAAATTACTCATTAATCCGATCCGTATGCTTTACATAGCAGTCTGTCAAAATGATTTTTTGAGAAATACAGAAAGTTTTAAAGAGATCTTTGTACTAGAAATATTCTAAAATGTGAAGAATACAACCCCAGGAGTACAAAATGATCCCAGGGCGTACGGATAGTGTTAAGTATCAAGGGATTGACACATCCCTTTTATACCCCTGTGTTGTGTTGTAAGGAGCGGAGCGTCTCTTTACACAACAAACTATTTTTCTCCGTTATTTACTTCTGATGTTTGAGCTTTGTGAAAGATATAATTTTATACTGATAAATAATTGCATTTATATATATTTATCTATGTCCTTTACAACTATTATGTTACAATGTTGACATTATTTTAATGAATAATCAAGGCCTGATAATCACCTAATATTATTTTCATTATTAATTGAGCCCGAAGAATGACCTGGTATTATTTTAATGATTCACTGAGCCCTGAAGATGACTGTAGTTTTACTCAAACAGGACATTCTAATTCTATGAAAAATGTTGCAGAGCTATGTTGTGCTGGGCTGCTGTGTTGTGCTATCAGGTTGTGCTTTCCCCCAACTTTCCCTTCTACAATACTCAGAAATCTTCCTGAACACATAATATGTTGTCCATTCACTCACTCTACTTCTCTACGATTTACCTCCAGTCTTCTGGGAAATCTTTAATGATCAGAGATCATGAGCAGAAAGTCTGCTTCCTTACATGCTACAATACTATTGTATAAGAAAAGAAAATACTAATACGTTTTCCAGTATTAGGAAGTGGTTCAAAGCACATTCCATAAATAAAAGTCTACATGTATGTACACTGTATACTACAAAGTACTGTGTGGATAATCAAAGTTTATGCGTCACAATTTTTATGCTTTCTTTTATATTTTTAATTGGGATGGTTTTCTTATCATGCTACTTTGGTTTATTTGAGCATAGTTTTGGTTTATACTGTGAAAGAAAAATTTTCTAAGTTTGGTTTAGTTTGTGAGTAGGCCTACTTACCATATAGTTTGGTTTATGTTGTTAGTTATCAGTTTATATACACATATAAATAGCTTGGTTTATATTGTAACTTAACAGTTAAGTATACATGTAGTTTTGTTTAGTTTGAGAGTTAGGACAATCTACTTGTCACAGTTTCTGTAGTTTGGATTATGTTGTGAGCTTGGACTGTGTCTGCCATTGGCGCCTTGACTGACTAGTACAGGAGGCAGGACTGATTGTTGTAGGAAGCGCACAAAATAGGAATGTTTGGATTCAGAATTAATAAAGTAAAAGTCATTTTTGCACAAAAAAAGGTGTTAAAAGAAAAAAATCTTTTTCTTACATGTTTCTGCTTTGATGGAAAAGAGAATCTGTTCACTTGATTGATCGATATTGAACATTAAATAAATCTTGCTATTGATTGATACCGATGTCCTTGTTTGATATTCTTATGCAAATGCCTGGGTAGCTCAGTGGGTTACAGACTTGGTCTGCCTGGTGTGTAACAGTGTTCAAAGCTCGAGTTTGCAATCTGAGTTACACTTCATAGTGGGTGGTTGGCGGGTGCCCTTGGGGGGTTTCCTTCTTTTTTCCTATCAAGCATCTATCGTCCTCATCTCTCCTCCTTCTTTTTTTTTGTGTTTGTTACTTTCTTGTAATACCTTTAATCTTCGGCACTTATATGACATTATTGTGTTGCAAGTGCTTTAATACTCTTACTAAAACAAACAAACAAACAAAAACGAGTTACATTGTGTGCCTGAGAAAATTGGGCGCTTTGTAATTTCCGAGGATTTTAACAAAACAGTTATAATAGTTAGAAGTAGGCTGGGGGGGGGGGAGTAATGCTCCGCCGAAAGAAGAGAACTGGAGCAGCAAATGTTAATTTTGATTACCACAGAACGCTGAAGATGGTGATGAGTGATGACGATACATACATGATAAGATTTATGACGTTTGAAAAGTAACCAAGGGAAGTAAGTGTTAGATATTGTGAAATGTTAACTTTTTTTGGGGATCGAGTTATGTCTCTTTGGCAGTCTCCCAATTTCTGCCAAAAAACAGGGAAATCTTGGTGTCATATTTCTTCTTCAAAGAGCGCTATACGGCTTTTTAAACTACACATATTATTATACGACAAACGAATGTGACATGTTTTAGGAAGTGATGTATCGTATATTTTCTCAGCTCTATTTATACGATGGATGATGTAAGATTCCATTTCCGAGCCGCCAACATTAGCCGTCTCATATTACATATTCCCCTACCTCAACCCCCCCCCCTCCTTCCATCATTCTTCACGCTTGGCTTTACACCCACACACCCCTCCGCCCTCCACCTCCCATCCCCAAAATGAGATAGCATTTTTAAAAATCAGCATCGTTTGCCTCATCATAAATATACACACCTATCTTCACTCTCATTGCATCACATTTACACCCAGCTGTAAATTTGTCGTTATAGTAAATATGGATCAAACCGATACATTTGTATAGGCCTACAGAAAAGTGGGAAGAAATAAAAATAACACCATGAAGCTGGCCTAGTGTAGGGAAAGGTGGAAAGAGCTTGTTCGTGGCCTATACCATGTGGGTGAGAAAGGCAATAATGATGAAATATACCGAACGTTATATTCTTTGCACTCACAAGTAGCATGTACAGTGTTAGGGATACACGGTGCTGCAAAAAAAAAAAATGCATTAAAATGGCAAGTAGATCTGCATTATATTTTGATTTGCTGACTCTAAATGATATTTCAGTGTGCATTGGGCGCTTCTTTATCTGCGTCGGTAGTGTAGCGGTATAAACGCTTTAGCTGTCGCATGCAGAAGACCTGAATTTGATTCCCGTGAGGAGGCGCTATTTAATTCTGATTATTATGTTCATTCATTTCTTTTATAATCGAGTATCTCCGTCTACATGTTGGGACGTTGTAGGCCTATCTCTCTTAGCTGTGTTTGGCTTTGATAGACAGAGTAGCAAGATTGTCTAAAATAGTGTTGACATGGCGTAAAACACTCACAATTTCTGTTTGTATTATATTATACATATTATCTTACTATATTCGTATATATACATAGGCCTATTAGTATTGAACTATTAGGCTGTTGTGACTTTAATCCCCTTTTTGTACAACTCTCCGCCTGTATCCAAATGTCAGCCGTTGTAATGTGTATATTCTGCTTCCCCCCGCGAGGTCGGAAAGGTGAAGCTGCTCTGTTGCACAAATCAAAAGGCTCATATATCACGTTACATGTAGCAGGCGTCAAAAGAAGATAACGCTGACCATTTGTGAGCCTTGCACTTTACGGTGTGGTGAGGCAAATATATTATATTAACATTAGCTGTACAGGCCAACCAGGGGTTGGGCCAACAGAGGAACTGGGCAGGACAGCTCAGTATAATAGTAGGATGAAAATCGAAGTTCAAGTTTGAGAAGAAGAAGAAGAAGAAGAAGAAGAAGAAGAAGAAGAAGAAGAAGAAGAAG
>NW_004797628.1:724221-725739 GCF_000002075.1 Aplysia californica | reverse complement strand
ACTGCTGCTGCTGCTGCTGCTGCTGCTGCTGCTGCTACTACTACTAACTACAACAATTAAAACAACTATAATAATAATAATAATTACAACAACAACAACAACAACAACAACCATAATAATAATAATAATAATAATACATAAGTAAAAAAAAAATACCCCTCTCCCGTGCGGAGGAACGAAGTCACATCTTCTGTGAGCGACACAAGGAGGTTATAATTACATGTATAAGGTCCTTGACAGCGAATTGCCTGACTATCACACCTTTACGCCACTGACGCCTGAATTCCACAGTTTGAACACATGTGTACCCTGTTCTTCTCACAACACTATGGTTATTCTTTAGAAGGACATCATGATGTTGTTTTATTCTTTAGTTGTAAAGAAAAAAAAAGAAGTTTTCATAAGAATAAGATTTTTACCACACCAATACGATAAGGTGATATAAGTGCCGAAGATTCGAGGTGTTACAAGAGAGTAACAAACACAAAAAAGAGGATAGATCAGGACGATAGATGTTTGATGGGAATTTTAAAGAAGGAGCAAAACACATCAGAGCACCCGTCAACCCCCCGCATTTTATTCTCTGGCATACTGCAGATAATATGTATGCTTTCAAAACACGTGCGCGCTGTACATAGCGAACATCAGTGTCTGAGGTGTAGCGGTCAGGCGCTTCGCTGTTTGCGCACAGGAGACCCGGGTTCAATTTCCGAAAAGGGTACATTAAACATTTGTATCAAGTAAGTTTTTCTCAGTCTCACTGCCAGGTTGTTGTATCCCTCTCGGCTCTGGCTGGCTCTTACAGGCAGGATCAGAAGCCTGCCCCCTAAATAATACATGAAGCTCGCTTCGCTAAATAATCTAAATTGTGCCAATGGAGGCGTAAAACAAAATTGAGCAAAAGTATAGATGAAGAATTGTTGGTAGATATAGATTCTTCCGGTAATAAAGAATTGTTGGTAGATATACCGGTAATGTTTGAAAATCTTTGGCGAAAATGCGATTCGCTTCCGATGATTATGTTAGTGAGTTCGAGAGAAAGTTCGTATGTGTGTGCTCTACACCGCACTATAGCTACTGTCTTTGTAAACGGCCTTTGTCTGGCTGGGTTCTGGAAGCGGGCAGTGACGTCACACAAGGTAGCGTTGGTTTATACTCAGGCTTACTCAGAAAGCCTAGTACTACATCGTACTCGCGGCTCTCTGACTCGCGGTCAGTGTACGTGCAATGCGGCATTCCCTCTTCTTCAAGGCGGGCAGGCTATTTTTAATGGGTAAATGTTTTATTTCAGCATCCCCATAACGCATGTGTACTTCGTCGGCAACCGCTGAACATATGTTGCGTTCGTCTTGACTTTGAGGGGAGGAATTTCAAACAGCCAACACTGTTTAGTATGATAATAAAACAGTTGAGAACCAATTCATTTTACATTGATCGGAGTTTTAACTCACTGATTTATTTTAAAAAATAAAATTTCCCCTGATATCAAAAACAGATAAGCTTACCGAGGGGGGGGGG